>NW_027465181.1:0-5000 GCF_043290135.1 Rhipicephalus microplus | reverse complement strand
GAGAGAAACGCATGCGACTGCCGTGCTTTGCGGCATAGCACCGTGCGCAAAAACGGTGCGCATGCAAGAGGTGTCAGAGCAAGCGAACTTGTGCCACGAGCAACAGGTCACTAAAAGCCTATAGATGACGGTGTTGGAGGAAAAGAAAAATATCGAGAAAGCACTGCGGTGTGCCGTGCGTAGGGACGGGCGCGCGTGCCACATGCCGCCGAAATATGGGTGTCGGAGAAAACAGAGTGCCGCGCGTAACGAGGGGCGCGCGTGTTACAGAGAGATATGCCCAAACGCATGAAAGTGTACGCAGGTGTCCTAAGGCAGTTTTTTTTTTTTTTTTCCTCATTTTGATGTCGCCCCGGCTGACGCGGTTTTCGTTTTTCCGTGCCGCCCCGGCTGACGCAGTTTTTGCGCCGCCCCGGCTGACGCGGTTTTTGCGCCGCCCCGGCTGACGCGGTTTTCGCGCCGCCCCGGCTGACGCGGTTTTCGCGCCGCCCCGGCTGACGCGGTTCGGACTTTGCACTTTTTGGCTGTGCCTGGCTGGCGGCCCACTCACTCGATCGCCAGGTCTGTTTGCCCCGGTGGTTCCACCGCCAGGCTTAAGCGCGAACTTTTTTTGTTTGTTTTCTTTTGATTAAGCGCAAGCTTTTTTCTTTGTTTTCTTTTGATTAAGCGCGGGCTTTTTTCTTTGTTTTTTTTTTTTATTTCGCCCCGGCAGACGCGGTTTTTGCGCCGCCCCGGCTGACGCGGTTTTTGCCGCCCCGGCTGACGCAGTTCGGACTTAGCACTTTTCGGCTGTGCCTGGCTGGCGGCCCACTCACTCGATCGCCATGTCTGTTTGCCACAGTTTTCCCGGTGGTGCCGCACCCGGGCTCGCCCCGGCTGACGCAGTTTTCGCGCCGCCCCGGCTGACGCGGTTTCGTGCCGCCCCGGCAGACGCGGTTTTCGCGCCGCCCCGGCTGACGCGGTTTTTGCGTCGCCCCGGCTGACACGGTTCGGACTTTGCACTTTTCGGCTGTGCCTGGCTGGCGGCCCACTCACTCGATCGCCATGTCTGTTTGCCACAGTTTTCCCGGTGGTGCCGCACCCGGGCTCGCCCCGGCTGACGCAGTTTTCGCGCCGCCCCGGCTGACGCGGTTTCGTGCCGCCCCGGCAGACGCGGTTTTCGCGCCGCCCCGGCTGACGCGGTTTCGTGCCGCCCCGGCAGACGCAGTTCGGACTTAGCACTTTTCGGCTGTGCCTGGCTGGCGGCCCACTCACTCGATCGCCATGTCTGTTTGCCACAGTTTTCCCGGTGGTGCCGCACCCGGGCTCGCCCCGGCTGACGCAGTTTTCGCGCCGCCCCGGCTGACGCGGTTTCGTGCCGCCCCGGCAGACGCGGTTTTCGCGCCGCCCCGGCTGACGCGGTTTCGTGCCGCCCCGGCAGACGCAGTTCGGACTTAGCACTTTTCGGCTGTGCCTGGCTGGCGGCCCACTCACTCAATCGCCATGTCTGTTTGCCACAGTTTTCCCGGTGGTGCCGCACCCGGGCTCGCCCCGGCTGACGCAGTTTTCGCGCCGCCCCGGCTGACGCGGTTTCGTGCCGCCCCGGCAGACGCGGTTTTCGCGCCGCCCCGGCTGACGCGGTTTCGTGCCGCCCCGGCAGACGCAGTTCGGACTTAGCACTTTTCGGCTGTGCCTGGCTGGCGGCCCACTCACTCGATCGCCATGTCTGTTTGCCACAGTTTTCCCGGTGGTGCCGCACCCGGGCTCGCCCCGGCAGACGCGTTTTTTTTTTTCTTTCGCCCCGGCTGACGCAGTTTTCGCGCCGCCCCGGCTGACGCGGTTTCGTGCCGCCCCGGCAGACGCGGTTTTTTGCGCCGCCCCGGCTGACGCGGTTTTTGCCGCCCCGGCTGACGCAGTTCGGACTTAGCACTTTTCGGCTGTGCCTGGCTGGCGGCCCACTCACTCGATCGCCATGTCTGTTTGCCACAGTTTTCCCGGTGGTGCCGCACCCGGGCTCGCCCCGGCTGACGCAGTTTTCGCGCCGCCCCGGCTGACGCGGTTTCGTGCCGCCCCGGCAGACGCGGTTTTCGCGCCGCCCCGGCTGACGCGGTTTCGTGCCGCCCCGGCAGACGCAGTTCGGACTTAGCACTTTTCGGCTGTGCCTGGCTGGCGGCCCACTCACTCGATCGCCATGTCTGTTTGCCACAGTTTTCCCGGTGGTGCCGCACCCGGGCTCGCCCCGGCTGACGCAGTTTTCGCGCCGCCCCGGCTGACGCGGTTTCGTGCCGCCCCGGCAGACGCGGTTTTCGCGCCGCCCCGGCTGACGCGGTTTCGTGCCGCCCCGGCAGACGCAGTTCGGACTTAGCACTTTTCGGCTGTGCCTGGCTGGCGGCCCACTCACTCGATCGCCATGTCTGTTTGCCACAGTTTTCCCGGTGGTGCCGCACCCGGGCTCGCCCCGGCAGACGCGTTTTTTTTTTTCTTTCGCCCCGGCTGACGCAGTTTTCGCGCCGCCCCGGCTGACGCGGTTTCGTGCCGCCCCGGCAGACGCGGTTTTTTTGCACCGCCCCGGCTGACGCGGTTTTTGCCGCCCCGGCTGACGCAGTTCGGACTTGGCACTTTTTGGCTGAGCCTGGCTGGTGGCCCACTCACTCGATCGCCATGTCTGTTAGCCACAGTTTTCCCGGTGGTGCCGCACCCGGGCTCGCCCCGGCTGACGCAGTTTTCGCGCCGCCCCGGCAGACGCGGTTTTCGCGCCGCCCCGGCTGACGCGGTTTTTGCCGCCCCGGCTGACGCAGTTCGGACTTGGCACTTTTTGGGCTGAGCCTGGCTGGCGGCCCACTCACTCGATCGCCATGTCTGTTTGCCACAGTCTTCCCGGTGGTGCCGCACCCGGGCTCGCCCCGGCAGACGCGTTTTTTTTTTCTTTCGCCCCGGCAGACGTGGTTCCCCCCCCCCCCCCTTTTCGCTCGCCCCGGCTGACGAGGTTTTCGCGCCGCCCCGGCTGACGCAGTTTTCGCGCCGCCCCGGCTGACGCGGTTTCGTGCCGCCCCGGCTGACGCGGTTTTCGCGCCGCCCCGGCTGACGCGGTTTTTGCGTCGCCCCGGCTGACACGGTTCGGACTTTGCACTTTTCGGCTGTGCCTGGCTGGCGGCCCACTCACTCGATCGCCATGTCTGTTTGCCACAGTTTTCCCGGTGGTGCCGCACCCGGGCTCGCCCCGGCTGACGCAGTTTTCGCGCCGCCCCGGCTGACGCGGTTTCGTGCCGCCCCGGCAGACGCGGTTTTCGCGCCGCCCCGGCTGACGCGGTTTCGTGCCGCCCCGGCAGACGCAGTTCGGACTTAGCACTTTTCGGCTGTGCCTGGCTGGCGGCCCACTCACTCGATCGCCATGTCTGTTTGCCACAGTTTTCCCGGTGGTGCCGCACCCGGGCTCGCCCCGGCTGACGCAGTTTTCGCGCCGCCCCGGCTGACGCGGTTTCGTGCCGCCCCGGCAGACGCGGTTTTCGCGCCGCCGCCGGCTGACGCGGTTTCGTGCCGCCCCGGCAGACGCAGTTCGGACTTAGCACTTTTCGGCTGTGCCTGGCTGGCGGCCCACTCACTCGATCGCCATGTCTGTTTGCCACAGTTTTCCCGGTGGTGCCGCACCCGGGCTCGCCCCGGCAGACGCGTTTTTTTTTTTTTCTTTCGCCCCGGCTGACGCAGTTTTCGCGCCGCCCCGGCTGACGCGGTTTCGTGCCGCCCCGGCAGACGCGGTTTTTTGCGCCGCCCCGGCTGACGCGGTTTTTGCCGCCCCGGCTGACGCAGTTCGGACTTAGCACTTTTCGGCTGTGCCTGGCTGGCGGCCCACTCACTCGATCGCCATGTCTGTTTGCCACAGTTTTCCCGGTGGTGCCGCACCCGGGCTCGCCCCGGCTGACGCAGTTTTCGCGCCGCCCCGGCTGACGCGGTTTCGTGCCGCCCCGGCAGACGCGGTTTTCGCGCCGCCCCGGCTGACGCGGTTTCGTGCCGCCCCGGCAGACGCAGTTCGGACTTAGCACTTTTCGGCTGTGCCTGGCTGGCGGCCCACTCACTCGATCGCCATGTCTGTTTGCCACAGTTTTCCCGGTGGTGCCGCACCCGGGCTCGCCCCGGCTGACGCAGTTTTCGCGCCGCCCCGGCTGACGCGGTTTCGTGCCGCCCCGGCAGACGCGGTTTTTTTGCGCCGCCCCGGCTGACGCGGTTTTTGCCGCCCCGGCTGACGCAGTTCGGACTTGGCACTTTTTGGCTGAGCCTGGCTGGTGGCCCACTCACTCGATCGCCATGTCTGTTAGCCACAGTTTTCCCGGTGGTGCCGCACCCGGGCTCGCCCCGGCTGACGCAGTTTTCGCGCCGCCCCGGCAGACGCGGTTTTCGCGCCGCCCCGGCTGACGCGGTTTTTGCCGCCCCGGCTGACGCAGTTCGGACTTGGCACTTTTTGGGCTGAGCCTGGCTGGCGGCCCACTCACTCGATCGCCATGTCTGTTTGCCACAGTCTTCCCGGTGGTGCCGCACCCGGGCTCGCCCCGGCAGACGCGTTTTTTTTTTCTTTCGCCCCGGCAGACGTGGTTCCCCCCCCCCCCTTTTCGCTCGCCCCGGCTGACGAGGTTTTCGCGCCGCCCCGGCTGACGCAGTTTTCGCGCCGCCCCGGCTGACGCGGTTTCGTGCCGCCCCGGCTGACGCGGTTTTCGCGCCGCCCCGGCTGACGCGGTTTTTGCGTCGCCCCGGCTGACACGGTTCGGACTTTGCACTTTTCGGCTGTGCCTGGCTGGCGGCCCACTCACTCGATCGCCATGTCTGTTTGCCACAGTTTTCCCGGTGGTGCCGCACCCGGGCTTGCCCCGGCAGACGCGTTTTTTTTTTTTCTTTTCGCCCCGGCTGACGCAGTTTTCGCCCCGCCCCGGCTGACGCGGTTTCGTGCCGCCCCGGCAGACGCGGTTTTTTGCGCCGCCCCGGCTGACGCGGTTTTTGCCGCCCCGGCTGACGCAGTTCGGACTTTGCAC
>NW_027465180.1:0-39125 GCF_043290135.1 Rhipicephalus microplus | reverse complement strand
AAACAAGCGCTTGTCCTCTCTTTATGTCTGTTTTTTCGTGTGCTTTAAATGATAGTTATACCATGTCTCCTAATGCTATTCAGTGTTCAACTTCGTTAATCAGTGCTTTACCCAGTAGTGAGGTTTGATCGATTTCTATAGCGCATACACACCTGTGGAGTTTTGCACCATGGAGCGTAAGTTACCGATAGCTCCGCTATTAAGCTTCGCTATTAAAAGCTTCGCTATTAAGATAAAAAAAAACAGAGGTGAAGTGCATTCGAAAGCATAGGGCGGGCAACTGTAAAACTCCTAAGGGCGAAGCTCCTTAAGACAGAGTCTTGTTTGCATCCGTGATGCTCCAGAAAAACGAAACCGAAACAATACCCTGTGCAACAAAAAACGAAAACATCGGTGTGAGAAACCGACTTTAGGTGCACGTCATAAAACAGAACACAATATGGTCACAGAACACAATATGACCAGCTGTGACGTGCGTCCTACCCTTCGGTGCATCTCTCCATCCGTCTGTAAATGCACCCGTGCGTTCGTCCATCCGTCCGTTGATCTGTAAGTCCACCCATCTGTCGTTCCGTCCACCCGCCCGACCGCCTGCGCGTCTGTCCGTCTGTCCTTCCATGTGCCTCTGCGTCCGTCGGCTTGTCCGTGAATCCATCTATCCCTCCGTCCGGCTACCTGTCCGTCCCGCGCGTCCGTGCGCCCATTGGTTTGTTTGTAAATCTATGCATCCCTCCGTCCGTCCACGTGTCCGTCCGTCTTTTTTACTAGTCAGGGACATAAACGTAGACAATATGCACCTCATGACCTAGCTTCAACTACTCGTCATCATTCCCTTCGTGGGAAAGCACGGATTTCTCCTTTTTCAATAGAGCATACCTTGTTTTCTTAATGCGCAGTTAAATGTATCGATTCCACATGTTTGCTGAGAGAAGCAATGGAAGGCCTTTCCTTCCAAGGCAGCTGCTACAAGTCTCTCTAGCCTCCACAGTGTTCTACACGTACCATGTATGAGAGGGAGAATGCAGCCTGCAAAGTTGGGTAAGTTGTGAAAAGGTAACTACAGTGGAGCTGAATGGTGAGACGATATACAAAAGAAGAAGCTTATAAAAAAAATGCCCCCATATCCACGAAGTGAATGATGATGAGTGGGCGAAGCTCCGGAGGTAAACCTGGTAAACCATGAATCCTCCGTACATTTTGCCCACTCGATTTTATTGCAACGCTCCCCCTAGCGTACGTCGCCGCACGATATCGAACGATGACACGCGCCATATGTGGCATCATTCCTATTTTATAACACCTCGCATCTTTCATAATCAACTACACATACCGCCGTCTAGTTTATAACATCTTGCATCTTTTGGACGGACGGACGGACGGACGTACGGACGGATGGACGGATGGATGGATGGACGGACAGACGGATGGACGGACGGACGGACGGACGGACGGATGGATGGATGGATGGATGGATGGATGGATGGATGGATGGATGGATGGATGGACGGACGGACGGACGGATGGACGGATGGATATGGCTGTACCCTTTAGATCGGGCGGTGGCTAGCGTAATACTTAATGCCGTCAGCTACAAGTACCGCCATCTAGTGAACACTGCAAGAACTGAACGAGAGGTGGCTACATACAGGGGACGCACAGCCCACGCCTTAAGGAGCTTCGCTCCTAACAAGCGCAGACTGATTTGATATTTGGGGTTTAAAGTTTCAAAACCACCATATGTTTATAAGGGACGCCGCAGTGGAGGCATCCGGAAATTTTGACCGCCTCGGGTACTTCACCTTGAATCAATATCTGAGTACACAGGCCTACAGCATTTTCGCCTTTGTCGACGCAAGCGCAGACTAACAACCGGCCTTATTGCAGGTTGCAATCAGCCCTTTTACTTCTCTAAATCATTAGGAGATGCCCCCCCCCTCAAGCTAACAAGAACAATGAAAAGCCGTGAAAATGGTCACGTTAGAGTTATCGAGGAAACAGCTAAAAGCTACCTAAATGACACGCGAAAGGTTAAAAAACGTGAAAAAATTCACAGCATATCCGCGGAGTGAGTAATAATGAGTGGGGTGAAGCGTCCATCCACTGTACGTCCGTCCGTCCGTCCACGCATGCGTTCATGCATCCGATCAAGTTCAAGAATGCAGATGGCGCACGGGTAACACCGATGAGACGCGAGCCAAGGAAGCGGAATGCAAGACTTAAAGTCGCCGCTCTGCTTTGTCGATGCCCCACCACCAGTCCGCCGCGTACGGCAACAATCCAGGAGCTTGAGAGAGGCACTGGTTTCTCGCGTACTCAGGCACAGCCCACGCAGCGGCCAATCACAGAAGAGTAGTACAGCACTATTTAGCATATCCAGACTCAACTGCAGTTTTTATGTACTTTAATGAGACAGTGCCGTCGATTATACTTTCGGCAGATACTGCCTTCTGTTCTTTCTCGTATCTTCTTCTCTCGGTTACGCGTGACGCATGACAAGATTAGACTAAAAGGAGCTACGCCCCTGAAACGTAAAAGAAACACGATGTACATTAAAAGAAATGTGCACACTTGAATCAACCGCCTACGTGCACGTCAAGCTGAGATATGCATAGTTTTTCCAGTCAAAGTATTCGACGGGTAGCTGATGCAACCCTCCCCTTTGCTCCTGATATATAACGCCTCGATAATCCTGCGGCCTAATAACTTCCTCTGTCGTGTTTTCGAACATTGTCCGCATTTTCACTGGCGGCAGTGTGAATGAGTGAGCATTGTTTGAAGAAACATCATTCGACTGCAACGAAAACTGGGGAGAATTCAGTTGCCAAATACCAGCTGATCTTGACAAGGAACCAGCCAGTTGGGTGATAATATCTAAACAAAGTGTTAGACTTTTCGAGTGTGACTGTGAACTGAAGATGAATAAGCCACTTTGCCAATTTGCCATCCTTTCAGTTTACTCAGAAAAAGTACACTTAGTGCATCATTTACTCAATGGGTCACACTACTTCAAAGATATTTTGTCTTTTGCCCTGTTTATAAGACCATTGTCACAGGAATGTCCGCTCAATTGTTATTGAATCAGGTCTGTTTCAACTCGACATTCGTAAATTACTACTTCAAAATTATTTGCGTTATTCAAAATAAGATCTGAAAATGCATATGTACCCCTTTATAAAATAAATTTATTCATTTCTCGGCCAATCCACCAGGGTGGTGCGAGCCAGTGACGTAGGCCATCAGCGTGAGGTATACAGCTGCATGGCACGCAGCGCGAGCCACACGCGCACTGCCGAATGTATCATAATAGTGCAAGGACGTGGCACTTTGGAAGCTAACGCCTCTGCGCTTTGGCAGTACCCGAGTGCGTCGAAGTTCTATCCTCAAGCGTCTTATTCGAAACATCTTCGCCGAATACATCAGATGACATCAACCACCTTTCCCGCTCCACCCTTGAGACGAACATGCAGCGCCGTGGATCCTGAGCTATGGGCGCTTGTCCACCAGCGGCTGACGCTGATGAACCGTGAGGACTTGCACGCCATCGTCGTTGCTCTGGTCGTCTCCAGTGGGAATCGCACCTGCGTCATTATCTGCTGCTACGTCAACATGAGCATGCTGAAGTGGAACCCCGAGGAGACGTGCGTACAGATGGCGGAGTCTCACGGCAAGGCGAAGGCGGCCATGAACCAGCGTGCCATGGACAAACCTGCTGCTGCTGATGGCGTCACGGATGGCTACGCCCAGCACTCGAAATGGCCCCAGCATCTCCCTGGCCCGCATCGTTGTGTACGAGGAACCGACCAGGCGTGGTTGCTGACCAACCGCGAAGATCTCTACGAGATTGTCGTGTTGCAGGTAGTCCCCATTACGAGGTGCACCACCATGCAAGCGTACCACTTCGTCGATGAAAGTATGCTGAAGCGGAACTCCGAGGAAACTCACCATTACACTGCACACTGCAGCGTCCTCCGGCGTCGCTCAACGGGTCTCTGTCCGAGAGACCGACGGCTTCAGCGAGGATCCTTTGACAACGGACAGCCGCAGGATATGCGAAACCCGTAACTGTCAGATCCAAGGTTCCGCTGGCTGCAATGAATGAGATCAGGTTCGACCAGAGAATGCGGTGCGCGGCATAAGGGTGCATCAGCGATCCCTCCTCAGTTGGCACAAACGACGAAATGGCACTTCTGCAAGCATTTCAGCTAAGAGTTTCGGGCTGACAGTGGCACTTCTGGCCTAATTTACTGCAATATTGGCGCCCTGGTGTACCTGTTGTTTAAAGCGTTGATATGTTTTTCGGAGTAAAATGCGAGACTATCACGCTTATTTACCGTATAATCAATAAATGTATGAAATGGCCGTTCCTCTTTGTCGGTATTTTCTTGGCATTGTTTATTTCTCACTCTTTTTTGAATTGGTTTGCCTTGTTGCCATTTTGTAAGGCTGTTTCCTTCTTTCTTTTATTGCTTTCTTTTTCTTCCTTTCTAGTTCTCTCTCTCCCTCTCTGTTTCATGTGTTTCACGTTTTTCACTTTGCCGAGCAGAGAGAGACAGTAAATATAGAAGAAAGCCAGGAAGTTCAACCTCGGCTGAGCTTGGCAGACTAGGCTGAACTGCGGAAGGGAAAGGTTGTCTCTGAACAGGGCTGCTTCTATAGCTTCGCCAGAATTGTTAGCACTCCGCACGAACTATGTACGCTAGGGAAAAAAGAGAGATCGTAGCGTTTCTACCCCAGTGAGTTCACGCTTGCAGTCAAGACTGCAGTGAGTTCAGAGTGTTAGATTGTTGTAGAAGCTAGTGAGATGACGCGATCGGACGTTGTTGATGATGACGGCGTCCCTTCAATATGCATCTTGCTAAAGACGAAATTTTTTTCAGCCTCAATGCTACTGAGTGCTTTTAGCACCGTCGTACAAAACAACGTCATATAAATCGTAGTAACCGCCCCGTGTAAACTGTGGCTACACGCTGCCGACTGTGGTGGCCTTCATTACTCAACCGCAGGAGAAGGTGGGTTACGTTAGCGATTCACGTAAAAATATTCAATCAGATTTTATATCGTTTTGATAACGAAATTGCATTGCTTCGTGTTAGTAATGCCGACGGCATGCCGGCCTGCAGTTGTGAGCTCAAGTACACACGTTGTATCTGTGAATATTCTTCGAGGTGTGTTACGTCTGTACAGCCGCTTGTGACTGTAGACGATTTATTAAAGGACAGGAAACGTGAACAAGTTCAAAAGCGTAGCCCAGGCGTTGGAGTCACTCCTGGCCAGCGTTCGACGCCAGGCTCGCGCTCGTGCCACAGCGCCAGTGCCCCGCGCGCACTTCGTTAATGTCGTCTTCTAAGGCGACATGTCACTCTTCCTCCCTTAGACGAAGTCTCCATAGCGGTCTGGAGGTCGCCTAACCTCTGGTGGTCGCAGTTGCCGAGTGGCCACTGCCTGTGACGTCGACGGTTGCGAGGGAGTGTGATCTTGCATCTCGGGCGATTCAGGCGGTTGAGCAGCTGAGCTCGATGGCGTCTCTTCTGGCGTTGCGTCCAAGAGATCGTCAGCTGCGCTCCAATCTGTCCGCGATTGGGTTGTTTGTCTGGTCTGACTCGTTTTCCTCATGTGATTGAGGTGACGCCGAACCTTTCCTTGGTCGCTTTTTACAAGCCAGGATCGTGGTCCGACGCGGCGCAGTATTTCGCCTTCAATCCAATCTGGCTTATTCAAAAACTGCCGGATAAGCACTCTATCCCCTATAGCGAAGCGGCGTGATTTTTGCAATGCCTCCAGGCTCTCAGGACTTCGCTTATCCGTCTCCCGCTTAAGAAGATCGAGAGGGCAGAGCAATTCTCGTCCGAACATCGCTCTCGCCGGTGTCATACCTGTGGTAGTGTGTATTGTCGTGTGCTGCCGATACAGAAATCTTGCAAGTCGGCACTGTATGGACTTGTCTGCATCTTTCAACAGCGCTCTTTTCAGCTCCGCCACATAGCGTTCTGCCTGGCCGTTTGTTGCCGGATGATATGCTGGTGAGGTTGCAGCCTGTATGCCGTTCGACGCATAGAACTGCTTGATCTCGTTGGAGATGAATGCTTTTCCGTTGTCGGAGATGACCTTTCGGGGAATGCCGAACGTTGCAAAGAGGCTTCGGAGCACGTCGATTACAGCCGCGGATGTTGCTTGTGTCACGTGCCGGACTTCCACCCACTTTTTGTATGCGTCCACAACAACTAAGTAGGTGCGTCCGAGTAGTGGCCCCGCGAAGTCAACGTGCACCGTGTTCCATGCTGTCTGGGGACGGTCCCACGTAGGAATAGGAGCTTTGGGTGGGCTCTTTTGCGTTGCTTGGCATTCACGGCACTGTCGCACCGTTTCCTCGATCACCTTGTCCATTCCGGGCCACCATACGTAGCTCCTTGCGCACTTCTTCATGGCTACCATGCCTCTGTGACCCGCATGCAGAAGTGCCAGAACACGGGATCGTGCTGAGCTCGGTATGATCACTCGGGATCCAAGTGTGATGCACTCGCGCTGTAGTGCTAGTGCGGTCGCTCGTCGTCGGTAAGGAGCAAACTCATCTCCAGTGAGTTTCTCCACTGTACCATCCTGCACTGCCTTGTACAACCTCTGCATGATGCTGTCTTGTTGTGTCAGGCGTGCTATCTCGGCAGCAGTCAACGGAGGTCTCGATAACGCTTCGAACAATAGTACGTCACCTGGAGGCCAGGGTTCATCGAGACGTTCTTGTAATGGCAAACGGCTCAACGCATCCGCGTTTTGATGGTTCTTGCCACGCCTGTAGATTATGCTGTAGTCATACGCCGATAACTTGATGCACCATCTGGTCATCCGTGGAGAAAGGACTTGAGCCGTTGGCTTTTGTGGACCCAGTATGCCGAGCAGTGGTTGGTGGTCAGTGACGAAAGTCACCTTTCTTCCCGCAATATACTTGTGGAACTTGTGGGCTGCAAACACCACAGCAAGGCCTTCTCTGTCCAATTGAGCATATTTGCGTTCTGCCGGCCCTAGCGTCCGAGATGCAAAAGCGATTGGCGCCTCTCTATTCTGGTCATCACGTTGAGACAGAACAGCTCCTATGCCATATGGTGAAGCATCACAAGAGACAAGAAGCTCCTTCTGTTCGTCGTAGTGTGCCAGTACGGTCTGACTGAGCAGCAATGCCTTAAGCTTGTCAAAGGCTTCTTGATGCTTTGTCTCCCATCTCCACGTGGCGTCCTTCTGAAGAAGCTGGTATAGGCAGCTGGCAACTGTTGCCCTGTTCTTCAAGAATCTGTCGTAGAAAGCCAGCATTCCGAGAAATGATTGAAGCGCTTGTTTGCAGTTTGGTGCTGGAGCGTCCGTTCTGGCTCGAACTTTCTCTTCGTTTGTGTGGACGCCTGTCTCGTCGATTCGGTGTCCCAGAAAGAAAACTTGTCGCACCGCAAAGCAGCACTTGTTTTTTCCGAGGCGCAGATTGTAGTTCGTAGCCTCTTCAGCACTTCTTCCAGTCTCTCGGCGTGTTCCGTGGCGTCTTTCCCACTGATGATCACGTCATCTAGGTATGCGCACACGCCTGTGATGCCTGACAGCATTGTCTCCATAAAACGTTGAAAAATGGCTGGGGCTGCAGAAATTCCGAAAGGCAATCTCTTGACCCTGTATAGTCCCTTCAGCGTGTTCAGGGTCAATATCTCTGCTGTCTCTGGCGTCACGTGAAGTTGCTGGTACGCTTGTGCTAAATCCAGGGTGCTGAAGACCTTGCCTCCCCTCAAGTGGCTGAGCACTTCATCAGTTGAGGGAAGTGGGTAGTCTGCCTTCTTTGATACCTGGTTCACTGTGCAACGGTAGTCGCCGCATATTCGCAACGAGCCATTCTTCTTTCGAACCAGTACGAGAGGCGTTGCCCAATCCGAATGCTGTGCTGGCTCGATTATGCCTTGACTTTGCAGTCGATCCAATTCTGCTTCTACAGCTGACTGGAGCGCGAAAGGAACCGGCCGTGCTTTTAGGAACTTTGGTTTCGCTCCTTCCACGAGGTCTAGTTGTACCGCTGGACCGATGTGTCCTGATATGTCCTCGTCGAATACAGATTGGTACTTGTCGAGAAGCTTCGAAACAAGTTCATCGCCGGATACATCATTGATGCCCGTGATCTGTATACCCAGGTGAGGAAACCAGTTTCGTCCAAGGAGGTTACAACCTGCTCCCTTGATGACAACAAGTGGTAGTGTCATGGTTTTGTTTCCGTGCGTAACAATCACCGTTGCACATCCGAGAACTCGAAGAGACTGTCCTGACCATGTGCGTAGGAGCATGTTGTCGGTCTGAAGCCGTGGTCGATCATCTGTCCACGTAGCTTTGAACGTGACCTCACTGATGAGTGTGCAGGCTGCACCCGAGTCGACTTCAAAATCCAAGAACTTGCCATGTACGCGTAGCCGAGTCATGACCTTCTGTGTGCTGAACGCGTTGGTTACGGTGTTGAGCTCGTAAAGGGCCACGTCTGATGAGTCCTGCTGAGTCGACACTGGTGCTGAGGCAGCTGTCGAAGTTCCTTGTTGGGGATATTCGATGCTGTTGCTCGTTTTTGCTTCTTTCCGCTTTTTCAGACAGGCTTTTTCAATGTGTCCGCGTTTCTTGCAGTAGTTGCAGGAGACTGTCTGGAACTTGCAAGTGTCCGGATTATGTAGCGCGTTACAACGCCAACAGCGTTGTTTCTTCTTTTGGGCAGAGGCACTAGAGTGACCTTGGTTGTCTATCTTGCATGTGCTTATGCAGGATTCGTGAAACTCTTTAAATTCGGTTTTCACGCGTTTCTGGTCTTCGATGGCGTTTTCAGCTCGCAGTGCAAGGTCGAAAGCTTTCTTGAACGTCAAGTCCTTTTCTGCGAAGAGCCGTTGCTGGACCTGCTCGTTCCGAAGACCGCAAACGAAACGATCACGCAGCATGACGTCCATAGGCAGCATTGTCGGATTCGCTGCAGTGTCTGCGCTTGTCCCGAAATTGCAATCTGCTGCTAGCTTCTTGAGCGCCGTGACGTAATCACTGACCGTTTCGTCGTGCTTTTGGTCACGTCGCTGGAATCGTGCCCTGCAGAAGACCTCAGACGGTTGTGGATCGAAGTGAGCCTTGAGCATCTTGACTATGTCCTCGTAGCTCACTTGGTTGGGCTGCTTGGGTTGAACGAGGGCGCAGACGATGTCATAAGTCTGTTCCCCGCACAGCGTTAGCAGATGAGCACGTTTCTTCGATGCGTCCGTAATCTCGTTAGCCTCGAAGAAGAACTGTAGCCTCCCATACCAGGATCTCCAGGAGCTGGGGCTGCCGCTGAATTCGGGTAGCCGACCGAAGTCGGGCGTCGCCATGTTATTTCCTTGACGTCGGTGGAGTGCCGATGAGTCGATCCAGTCTTCCTCGTCGCCAACTGTTACGTCTGTACAGCCGCTTGTGACTGTAGACGATTTATTAAAGGACAGGAAACGTGAACAAGTTCAAAAGCGTAGCCCAGGCGTTGGAGTCACTCCTGGCCAGCGTTCGACGCCAGGCTCGCGCTCGTGCCACAGCGCCAGTGCCCCCGCGCGCACTTCGTTAATGTCGTCTTCTAAGGCGACATGTCAAGGTGCTTGAAATGATCACGGAGGATAAGTTGCACCATTCGCGCAAAGTAATATTTCATACAAGAGGGCGCGTGAGTCTGAATCTGGGACGACAAAAATGATGTCGCGTAGCACGCAGAGCACAAGCCACGAGCAGCGCGCGCATCATCGGGCATTCGACAACCTCGTTCAGACCACGTCCTTGATGCTACTTCGCCAATGATATTACACTGAGGTGGCTGCCTACCTACGCGCCCAGTGACCAGCATGCTGCCCCCTGCTGCTCCTGGTGGCATCACAACACGTAGGGCAACGCCCGACTTTCGAAGCGACCCCTGTGGCTTCCTGGCTCATGTCATCATGTACGAGGCGTCTTGGGCGTCGTCACAACTGTTACATCGTGCATAATGAATAGCACAGCATAAACGGAGACATCTTGTTTATTTCATCTTCCTCCTTCTCCCCCGTGGCGGCCACCGAGCGCGTGCCACCGCACAGCGCTGTAGTCGGTAGCGACGCCTTATACCACATATCCCCTCTTGCAAAAAAAAAAATAAAATAAAATAAAAATAAATGGTAGAAACACACAAAACTGTTTTTGTCTACTTCCTAACGAAGTCCTTCAATTTCTTTGGGGTCTTCTTTTTACGCTTGCTTTTCCTTGCAGGCGCATTAAATCCTGGACTGGTCAAAGCTTGCGTGCCGTCTGGTGGAGATGATACGGGGTCTGCCCTTTCATGACCATCCGCTCTTGATGTGTCCCATTGGGGCGTACTAGATGACCGATCAGATGCAGGGGACCAGTTCATAAGGGCAGCGGTTTCAGGCTGTAATGCATGAGAAGACCGATTAAATGCAGGTGTCCAGTTCATAACAGCAGGGGTGCCCGATTTCATTTTGTTGACCGCTCCGGAGTGAACTGCGATTAACTTAGATGCGTTCCACACACGCCCATCGTCCAAAAGGTACGAGGCCGGTCCCCGTTTTCCAATGATCTTCTTGGGCGCGGAAAATTGTGAAGACAGCTTACCGTGAGCTGCAGTTGTCTTAACGCGCACGTAATCACCAACGACGAAACTGGGTTCCTTGGCTCCACGTTTTTCATCGGTGTAGCTCTTCGAGATCATTTGCTTCTTTTTGACATGCTCTCGTAGCTGTTCAATCGCCCTTGACGGGTCCGTGCTGAAGCATCTGTCGGGCAATCCCAATATGTCAAGTCTGGTGCGAGGTTGGCGTCGATGAAGAAGAACAGCGGGTGTCGCACCAGTAGTCGCGTGAGGCGTACAGCGATATACTTGCAGGTAATCAAGCATGGCTGTTCGTACGTCACGACGTTCAAGCAGGGCTAGTTGAATGTACGACTTCAGCACCCTATTGAATCTCTCCACCAAGCCGTTAGCTTGTGGGTAATACACGGAAGAGTTGTAGTGCGTTATTCCACGCTCCGTGAGAAACTCGTCAAAGCTTGCTGAAGAGAACTGTGGTCCATGATCGGATACAATACTACGTGGGTAGCCTTCTCGCGCAAAAAGTTCAAGTAAAAACTTCTTCACTGTAGACGTGGTCGCATCTCGCACGAACGCCACTTCAGGCCACTTGCTATAATAGTCAATAACAGTAATCGCAAAACGGCAGTCGGCCGAAGCTTGCGTGAAAGGTCCCACAATGTCGATGGCAATTTTTTCCCACGCCGCGTCAGGAAGAGGAACAGGTTGCAGTGGCGCTGGAAAGGTACGTGCGGACTTGTCACAAGACTGGCAAATCACGCATGTGCGCACCAGTTCTTCAATGTGACTATCCATGCATGGCCACCAATAGGACTCTCTCAGGCGAGCTTTGGTACGACTAATGCCTGGATGTGACTCGTGGGCCAGATCCATAAGGCGGCGTGTCAACGTTGCAGGCACGACAATCCTGTCACCCCCGGCATAGGATATCACTTACAACAGAGAGTTCAGCCTTCACGTAAAAGTAAGGTAGCAATTCTTTTGACAGTGATTTCTTGTCAGGCCAAGAAGTAGTCGTGAAGTGCTTAACTTCACAGATAATCTGATCATTGGCACTTGCTTCTTGAAGTTCTGGCATGGTAACTACGGGAGACAACAAACAGATAAATTCCTCTTCTGGTGCATCGCGGATTAAACTCTGGACGGGTAGCCTGGAGAGAGCGTCAGCCACGACGTTTTCGCTACCTTTCCTGTATTCGACGGTATAGTTGTAGCAGAGCAACCGTGAGGACCAGCGCGCAATCCTTAATGGTCGGTGACCGGTGCCTTTCGTCGAAAGAAGCGTAACCAGCGCTGCGTGATCCGTTCGTAAGATGAAAGGTCGTCCCCATAGATAAACGTGCCAGTGTTCGCAAGCCCAAACACAGGCAAGGGCCTCACGTTCGCCGACTGAGTATTTCCGCTCATGCGGTTGAAGTGTGCGGGAGGCGAATGCGACAGTTTGCAGTGAGGTCCCGTTGTCTTGCTGAAGTACTGCACCTAATC
The DNA here is from genome assembly GCF_043290135.1 of Rhipicephalus microplus. Taxonomy (NCBI): domain Eukaryota; kingdom Metazoa; phylum Arthropoda; class Arachnida; order Ixodida; family Ixodidae; genus Rhipicephalus; species Rhipicephalus microplus. The sequence goes on along the minus strand of NW_027465180.1, from coordinate 27,046 downwards.
CATATCCTGAAGCATCAGTTGTAACGAACACAGGCAAGTGAGGATCGAAAAGATGAAGCACTTCGCAAGATGTGAGCAGAGATTTCAGGCGCTCCAAACTGCTCTGTGCTGCCGCACTCCAAACGAAAGAGGCTTGTCCTCGTAGCAAGGCGCGCATTGGCTCGACAACATCCGAAAAATGAGGAATGAACTTGGAATAGAAGCCTGCAAGCCCCAGTAGCGATCGGAGTTCGTTAATATTTGTAGGTGATGGTGCCTTTGTTATCGCCTCAATGGATGACATCAACGGAAATAATCCTTTGGCGCTCACAACGTGACCTAGAAAAGTCAACTCTGCCACGTCAAAGACACACTTGTTGTTGAGCCGGAGGCCAGCATCAGAAAGACGTTGCAATACAGCGCGCAAGTTTCCCAAATGGTCCTCTCGGGATCGCCCATACACGATGATGTCATCAATGTAAAATAGGACACATTTGCACCCTTTCAAGATCATGTGCATCATTTTCTGGAACGCTGATGGCGCCGACGCCAGTCCGAAGCAAACCCTCTTGAAGCGAAATAGTCCATCGTGAGTGATGAACGTGGTAAGGTCACGGCTCTCTAAACTGAGCGGTAACTGGTGATATGCAGAAGCTAAGTCTAGCTTCGAGAAACGCTGTGCCCCAGCCAGGCTGTTCAGGAGCTCCTCAGTTTGTGGCAAAGGAAAACTGTCTACTACCACAGCTTTGTTTGGCTCCCGTAAGTCAACACACATGCGAATCGAGCCGTCTTTTTTTCTGGCTACGACAATAGGGGAGACCCACTCAGAAGAGTCGACACGCTCAATGATGCCCTGAGCTTCTAATTTCTGAACTTCTGCCGAGACTTGCTCGCGAATGACAAGTGGCAGTCGTCTCAGTTTGCTGGCCACCGGTTGTACAGACGCGCGAACTCTGACCTTGTGAGTGAAACCTCTCACAGTTCCCAGCTCTTTTGCAAATAGGTGCTCAAACTCAGAACGTAATTCTGGAGGTAGCACCGGAGTTTCTTGCGTCATTAGAAGACACCTGAGCGGTGACCCTTGGATCTTCATATCCAGAGCAGCGATGCCGTCTAATCCCAGAATGGTCGTTCCCCCAGGCACAACGTATAGTAGAACAGAAGTGCATCGGCCGTGAAATGAGGCAGTAGCAATGAAGCATCCTTGTATAGGAATTGCTGCCTTTGAATAATCGAGAAGCTGGACGGATGTAGACTTCAGTGGATACGCTTTAGAAAAATAGCGTTGGTAAAGTTCTTCGGCCAGGATCGAAACCGATGATCCTGTATCGATCAAAAATGGTACAGAAATTCCTTCTATTTCCAACGCTGCGTAAATTCCCTTCTTACGGCTCCAGATCTGACAACCACTTAAATGGTCGTCTGGATCAGCTGTATCGTTACCTTCCGCTACATGCTGAACATTCTTCTCAAACTTCCGCAATGACTTGCACACCTTTTCAAGATGGCCAATTTTCTCACATTGTCGACACCTATGTGCTTTGGCCTTGCACAGAGAGCTATTTGCAAGGTGTGCCGTAGAACCACAACGATAACATACTTGCTCTTTCGGAGATATGCGACTTTGACCGTGCATGTTATAGCAAGTACATGTGCTACAATGCCGTTCTCTGTGATTTGAAGTATCTTTTACACGATGAACTTGCAAGTCATTTTGTGCAAGTTCTCTTGCTTCATTAGTCGCTTGATCATGCTGTTTGGCAATGGTAAGAGCCTTAGAAAGCGTGAGAGACTCTTCCAGCAGAAGGCGTTCACGTAAGTATCCACTTGTGGTTTTCTCTATGAGCTGGTCGCGTATCATGTCGTCCGTTAGATCACCGAAATTGCATGCTCCTACAAGACTTCTCAGCGCGGTGACGTAATCAGCCGCAGTCTCACCTGGGGCCTGCGTACGTTGACGGAAACGGTGACGCGCTGCAGTGACGTTCAACGTGGTTTTGAAGTGACCTTCCAGCGTCGCGATGGCGCGGTCGAACACATCAGGACTAGGGGACGTCAGTGTACCTGCCGCAGCGCTCGCAGGCACGAGGCACGGGTCGTCAGTAGTCGTCAGAGTCTGGAAGATACGTTGTCCTTCCAAGCCCAAGCAGTTGAGCAGGATCGCCTTCCGACGAATGGCAGGTAGGTCGAAGGCGCCCGAAGCAACCATGTAATTCTTGAAAGCCTGGATCCATTGCTCCCATGGAATGTCCGGGTGTCCAGGTGACGACAGGAACGGAGGTGGCGGCTGTAGCCCCGAAATACTCATCGTAGAAGATGGTAGGCAATAAACGAGGGCACAGATGAGGTTCAGGCCGGTAGCACATGGGCTGGTGAATCCTCGTCGCCAAAATATGTTACATCGTGCATAATGAATAGCACAGCATAAACGGAGACATCTTGTTTATTTCATCTTCCTCCTTCTCCCCCGTGGCGGCCACCGAGCGCGTGCCACCGCACAGCGCTGTAGTCGGTAGCGACGCCTTATACCACAACAACGTGGCTGTTTACTCGTCGGCCGTGCTCCGGGGCACCTGCAACGTTGTGGGTATACCATGCTGTGGATGCAAGACAACGTGTTGGTGGTGCTGACGAACCGCGAGGGCCTGTACGTGATGAACGCCGTGCTTGGCGTCTCCACCCCGGGATGTGCTTGCGTGCTCACGTACTTCTGCGCTAAAACAACAAGCTGAAGCGGAACGCCGAGAAGATACGCTAATACGTTTTTGTGCGCTAGAGGGACGCTAGTTTCTCCAGACCACCTTCTGCACATTCCGGTTATACACGACAGCTGACGGCACAGTATCGGCGGCATCGAGCTCCGTTGGTTTGATGAATACTGGGCCAAGGTCGGCTTTGACCTGCGAAGTACGCAGTAGTGTAGGACGCGAAAGAGATTTGAAGTCTTCAACGAGGGTCGACGTGACTTCGACACCTTGTCGGTGGTTTCCCTGTGGTAGGCGTCTGGCGCGGCGGCTAAAACGTCTGGAAGAGGGAGGTTAAAGTGACCAGACGACTGCTGCATCGGCTGAAGTCAGCTTTGCGGACCTCGTGGATGCGCACTCCAACATGGAGAAGAACTTGCGCAGGCGCACTAATTTGAACTGGTCACTGAAGTCGACATATAGGGTCGGCTTTCGAAAGCGTTGTACCATTCTCCTCCGGGCGTGTGTCCTTGCTGGTGCTTTGTTGCCCCGCGCTGTAGTGTATCACGGAAGCGTTTCTTTACTTATTAGATTGTTTTTTTCATAGAGCATTGTCGCAATTTTAAATATCAAAGGACTATAACTTTGTATTATGTAGATATGATATTTATTCGTTTCATACTAATTGTTGAGATGGAAATATGTTATAGTTGATACAGAGCGTTGTGAAATGTCTATATTTTATTTGCTGCGTATAACTTCTTGCGATATAAAAGCGTTGTTCTGGCTGTTTTGTGTCGTCAATCGGAAATGTTGAAACTTAACAGGAAGGATGCTTTGCAGAGGAACTGCAAACAATTTCGTTCCACCGGAAACAAGCAACGGAACTCGATGATCCAAATTTATGGAAAGGAGCGACCTCTCTACGCCTCTCGATTGTTGGAGAATCTCTAAATCATTTTTTGATAATGGTACCAAAAATAATTGTTAAACGCTGACGTGTTAATGTGTTTGGTGGGTGGCATTTGAATGGGTGGCATTTGAATTTGCATATTTATCTTTTTTCATATGTGGACAACTTTAGGGCCCGTACACTCGAGTGCTGTAGTACGCTGTCATCGTCGCTTGGCGTACCTTTTCTTTTGTAGCATACTGAGCGCTTGCTCGCTTGCTCGAAGGATAAGTCATCTTCCTCCGGTTCTGCAAGCGCCTTCATGATGATCAGTAAAAAGCATCTGTTGCGCTTAGCGGAACACAAGCAAAGCCACGCATAGAAATAAAGAAGAATCAGGCAAAAAATAGAGAAAAAGGGGTAAATAGGAAGAAAATCAGGGCAATAAAACGAAAGAAGTGAATGAAATGAGCGAAATAAATAAATAGAAATACAGTCAAAAAAGCTTGGTAGAGGCGAAAAAGAAGAACAAGCTGCCCTGCTCCACACTCCTTTTAGGCTTGACGCCTTGACGTCAAGCTGCCTTATCAAAGTTTCTTTATTTCTGAGAATTTCGGTCACTCTTCTTGAAACACCCGGTACACACACGGGCATTGTTGAGTGTTATATAAAAAATAATGCACAATAACACGATAGCTATAAAGAGCTCATTTTGCAGAAATGCTTTTGTAGGCGACGCTTTTTTCCGCAAAAAATCATCCTGGCCGTGAAAAAAAATGGAGAAAGCTGCAAGTAAAATAAAAGATGAAAATTTGCGGTTCGAGTTTTTCGCGGGAATTTTCATTGACGACACCATCGACTGTCATTTTGAACAAGTGCTCAATCTAGAATAAACATTCTTCAATGAGAATCCATCGAAGACAATAACGCCAACGGCAACCTAACCCTTCGCTAAACGAAATACGTCTGCAGCCTCCGTAATTAACCCCAGAAACAACAGCGTCCACGGAAGCCATGCTGAACCACCCGGAGCCATGAAAAAAAATGAAGGAAGAAAAGAAGAGCCTGCAATCTGTGACATACGCCCAATGAAAGAAATCTGCTCGTAACGCAATTGTTCACGTGCAAATGTGCGCGAGCAGCTGCGTCGTTAAAGACAATGAAGTCCCGAAGCATGCATGCAGGGCGCGATCGGCACGCGCACCATCGAACGTTCAGCCTATGATGGCGTTCAAGACGACCGTTTCGTGGCAACGTGGCATCTCAAGTACTGGCGGGGCTCCCAGTGGCCGAGCTTCTTGGGGCGGCCAGGATGTTTGAGGCGTTTCCGGCATGCTTCGGGGCGCCTGTCTCACCGACCGCATCACCTGCAGGAACCGACGCGCACGGCCTTCCGAGGCGAAGGCGTTGGCCAGCAAGATGGTTGTGCTGATGATTAGAGAAGACCTGTACGTGATCGTCGTGTCGCTTGTCGTCTCCAATTATGGCGGCATCTGTATTTTCACGTACTACTTCACCGACGTCAGCATGCTGAAGGGGAACGGTGAAGAAACGAGCCAATACACTACGGCGTTTCGGGGCTACGTCAAGGTGGCCGAATAAGCGCGTCGTGGAACAAACCTGCTGCTGGTGGCGGCATCACGAAAGGCAGCACTCAAACTGGCCCTGCAGCTTCATAATCAGTGCCACCGGGCTGGAGGCGTCTTCGCCGTCGCTATATTGCGGCTTTTCACTCACCAGCACCAGGCGACTGCAACATCATTGTAAGCCAGCTGCGGCTGCAGGAAAACGTGCCTATGGTGCTGATTGTTACATCGTGCATAATGAATAGCACAGCATAAACGGAGACATCTTGTTTATTTCATCTTCTTCCTTCTCCCCCGTGGCGGCCACCGAGCGCGTGCCACCGCACAGCGCTGTAGTCGGTAGCGACGCCTTATACCACATATCCCCTCTTGCAAAAAAAAAATAAAATAAAATAAAAATAAATGGTAGAAACACACAAAACTGTTTTTGTCTACTTCCTAACGAAGTCCTTCAATTTCTTTGGGGTCTTCTTTTTACGCTTGCTTTTCCTTGCAGGCGCATTAAATCCTGGACTGGTCAAAGCTTGCGTGCCGTCTGGTGGAGATGCTACGGGGTCTGCCCTTTCATGACCATCCGCTCTTGATGTGTCCCATTGGGGCGCACTAGATGACCGATCAGATGCAGGGGACCAGTTCATAAGGGCAGCGGTTTCAGGCTGTAATGCATGAGAAGACCGATTAAATGCAGGTGTCCAGTTCATAACAGCAGGGGTGCCCGATTTCATTTTGTTGACCGCTCCGGAGTGAACTGCGATTAACTTAGATGCGTTCCACACACGCCCATCGTCCAAAAGGTACGAGGCCGGTCCCCGTTTTCCAATGATCTTCTTGGGCGCGGAAAATTGTGAAGACAGCTTACCGTGAGCTGCAGTTGTCTTAACGCGCACGTAATCACCAACGACGAAACTGGGTTCCTTGGCTCCACGTTTTTCATCGGTGTAGCTCTTCGAGATCATTTGCTTCTTTTTGACATGCTCTCGTAGCTGTTCAATCGCCCTTGACGGGTTCGTGCTGAAGCATCTGTCGGGCAATCCCAATATGTCAAGTCTGGTGCGAGGTTGGCGTCGATGAAGAAGAACAGCGGGTGTCGCACCAGTAGTCGCGTGAGGCGTACAGCGATATACTTGCAGGTAATCAAGCATGGCTGTTCGTACGTCACGACGTTCAAGCAGGGCTAGTTGAATGTACGACTTCAGCACCCTTTCAAGATCATGTGCATCATTTTCTGGAACGCTGATGGCGCCGACGCCAGTCCGAAGCAAACCCTCTTGAAGCGAAATAGTCCATCGTGAGTGATGAACGTGGTAAGGTCACGGCTCTCTAAACTGAGCGGTAACTGGTGATATGCAGAAGCTAAGTCTAGCTTCGAGAAACGCTGTGCCCCAGCCAGGCTGTTCAGGAGCTCCTCAGTTTGTGGCAAAGGAAAACTGTCTACTACCACAGCTTTGTTTGGCTCCCGTAAGTCAACACACATGCGAATCGAGCCGTCTTTTTTTCTGGCTACGACAATAGGGGAGACCCACTCAGAAGAGTCGACACGCTCAATGATGCCCTGAGCTTCTAATTTCTGAACTTCTGCCGAGACTTGCTCGCGAATGACAAGTGGCAGTCGTCTCAGTTTGCTGGCCACCGGTTGTACAGACGCGCGAACTCTGACCTTGTGAGTGAAACCTCTCACAGTTCCCAGCTCTTTTGCAAATAGGTGCTCAAACTCAGAACGTAATTCTGGAGGTAGCACCGGAGTTTCTTGCGTCATTAGAAGACACCTGAGCGGTGACCCTTGGATCTTCATATCCAGAGCAGCGATGCCGTCTAATCCCAGAATGGTCGTTCCCCCAGGCACAACGTATAGTAGAACAGAAGTGCATCGGCCGTGAAATGAGGCAGTAGCAATGAAGCATCCTTGTATAGGAATTGCTGCCTTTGAATAATCGAGAAGCTGGACGGATGTAGACTTCAGTGGATACGCTTTAGAAAAATAGCGTTGGTAAAGTTCTTCGGCCAGGATCGAAACCGATGATCCTGTATCGATCAAAAATGGTACAGAAATTCCTTCTATTTCCAACGCTGCGTAAATTCCCTTCTTACGGCTCCAGATCTGACAAACACTTAAATGGTCGTCTGGATCAGCTGTATCGTTACCTTCCGCTACATGCTGAACATTCTTCTCAAACTTCCGCAATGACTTGCACACCTTTTCAAGATGGCCAATTTCTCACATTGTCGACACCTATGTGCTTTGGCCTTGCACAGAGAGCTATTTGCAAGGTGTGCCGTAGAACCACAACGATAACATACTTGCTCTTTCGGAGATATGCGACTTTGACCGTGCATGTTATAGCAAGTACATGTGCTACAATGCCGTTCTCTGTGATTTGAAGTATCTTTTACACGATGAACTTGCAAGTCATTTTGTGCAAGTTCTCTTGCTTCATTAGTCGCTTGATCATGCTGTTTGGCAATGGTAAGAGCCTTAGAAAGCGTGAGAGACTCTTCCAGCAGAAGGCGTTCACGTAAGTATCCACTTGTGGTTTTCTCTATGAGCTGGTCGCGTATCATGTCGTCCGTTAGATCACCGAAATTGCATGCTCCTACAAGACTTCTCAGCGCGGTGACGTAATCAGCCGCAGTCTCACCTGGGGCCTGCGTACGTTGACGGAAACGGTGACGCGCTGCAGTGACGTTCAACGTGGTTTTGAAGTGACCTTCCAGCGTCGCGATGGCGCGGTCGAACACATCAGGACTAGGGGACGTTAGTGTACCTGCCGCAGCGCTCGCAGGCACGAGGCACGGGTCGTCAGTAGTCGTCAGAGTCTGGAAGATACGTTGTCCTTCCAAGCCCAAGCAGTTGAGCAGGATCGCCTTCCGACGAATGGCAGGTAGGTCGAAGGCGCCCGAAGCAACCATGTAATTCTTGAAAGCCTGGATCCATTGCTCCCATGGAATGTCCGGGTGTCCAGGTGACGACAGGAACGGAGGTGGCGGCTGTAGCCCCGAAATACTCATCGTAGAAGATGGTAGGCAATAAACGAGGGCACAGATGAGGTTCAGGCCGGTAGCACATGGGCTGGTGAATCCTCGTCGCCAAAATATGTTACATCGTGCATAATGAATAGCACAGCATAAACGGAGACATCTTGTTTATTTCATCTTCTTCCTTCTCCCCCGTGGCGGCCACCGAGCGCGTGCCACCGCACAGCGCTGTAGTCGGTAGCGACGCCTTATACCACACTGATGAACCACAAGGTCCTGTACGCAATCGTCGCTATGTTGGGCAATTCCACCCCGGGATGCTCCTGTGTGCTTACGTACTCATTCGCCGACTCAACGGGCTAAAGCGGAATGCCGAAAAGATGCCTCAGTGTGTTCCTCAGCGTACTTCATTTGTGCTACCGTGTCAGCTGACCAGAGGGCCACCTGCTTCTCAAAGCCACTTTCTGGAGGCCAATGTTTGCACCGGGGAAGCCTCGCCAGCATTGAGCTCTGTTGACCTGGAGATACTGGCACCAAAGTCAGCGCGGACCTCCGAAGGCCGTAAGTGGCACACTGAAGCAGATGTGATGTCTCCACCCAGGTTTGATGTGGCTTCAACACCTTGCCGGCGGTTTCTTGGCGGTGGGCATCCGGCGCTGCCGTGAATGCTTTTGAAGACGACGCGTAAGTCGATCATAGAGCGGCTGAATCGGCTGGAGCCAGCACCGTTGACTACCTTTTGTTGGCTGCCCACTTAACACGAAGAAGAACTTGCGCAGGCGCACAAATTCGAAATATTTCTCCGAAGTTGACATGTCAGGTCGGCTTCGTAAAGCGTCGGACAGCTGCTCACCGGTATTGCGTTCTTGCTGGTGATCGGTTGTATCACGTTGTGTTATAGGGCATATTACGGAAGCCTTTATGTGGGTATATGTCATGTAGACTGCTCAGAGAGCATTTTCAAAAAATAGACGTATAAACGTTGTTTTACGTAGCTAAGCTGTCTGATTCGTTGCGCATATATTGTTGAGATGAAACCAGGTTCGCTTTAATATGGAACATTGTGAAACGCAGATTTTTAAAATTTTCTCGTGGAATATATGTTGCGAATGAAAACATGTGAACGTGATGCTCAATATCTGTACACTGGGGTGTTGGGACATATATTGTATTGGTGTACTAGTGATACCACTCCTATAATAAATAAAGCTATCGGACCGGTGAGATTTCAATGTTAACATTTAAATTTTATTTTGCCTATGCGTGATCTTGGGGCCTTCCTATAATGCCGCGCTGAATGATATATGCACTTCTTTGTTTGCATGCAAGGCGCGTTCTACAAAAGGCTGGTGTCCCGTGCATGCCACGTTTTCGCAACCGATAAGTTCGGCACGCGTTCTAAATGCGGGGCATTTTTTAGTTTCACGATGTTGCACTTCAGCGTTGGCGGCGGCACCATCCACACCCTGTGCATGATCACGAGTTGTGCCGCGTACTCGCGTCTATAGTGCTGGCCCAAGAAGACACCCACAAAATTGCCGCTCCCCTTCCTCTTTATCGCCTCGCAAGGCTGATACAGAGAGTGTCTGTAGTAAAAAAATGGCAGATCCCATGCACAGTGAAAATCAATGATATGCGAAGGACGAATAGGAAACCTTGATATGTCACTTTGAAATCACCACAACGTTACGAGGTGGAAGCCAATTATGCCGTACATGACTTCCATGTCATGATTATCATGTTTAGATGTGTGGTTTACTTTGTCATCTATTCATGTCACCTCATACCAAATTTAGTATATGTGAAGCTAGCGAAACGGCCGCGAGCATGCTATTAGCTTGGTAAACTGTCATATTTTTGCATGGCACGAGTGTCAGGATTATCAGTTTTGCACAAGTCGTATACTTCGTCATCCATTGACGTTTCGTAACACCAAATTTGTTATATGTGAAGCTAGCATAATGGCCGCGAGTGCATTATGAAGGTCCCAATATACGCCAATGTAGCGTTGACGCGCGCGCACGCTGGGCACAGCGACGCTACGTTAGCAAAACGCGAGAACTCTATAGTCTGACGCCAGGCGCGACCAGCATCCGTCGGCGCGGCCCGACGGCAACAAGCGCGAAATTCGCGCCGATGCATTACCCAGACAACACTGTGTCTCCCTCTTTTCGTGACGGAGGTACGCCAAACGCGCTGAAACGCGCATGCGTCAACGCAGCGCAGCACACGCCTGCGAGTATACGGCAAAACCGGTCCCTGGCGTCGCAACGCCGGCGTGACGCGACGAAACGAACCCCAGCGAGCACGCGCACCGCCTCACGTTAAAATGCATTGGTGCCTTGACTGTGACATGTATACATAGTCATGTGCTCACATGACACACATCTTATTATCCTGTTTGCACCAGTCACATACCTGTGTCATACATTGACGTCACGTAATCCCAAATTTGGCATATTTGAAGCTAGCTAAACGGCCGCGAGCGCATCATGAGCGTGGCATGTAGTCATGTTTTATATGATATGCATGTCATGGTTTTCATGTTAGGTCTATCACTTGTGTTCGCCATGCAATCATGTCATACCATACCAGTTTTGCACCACGCCATGTGAACAAAACCACCGCAAGATCTTCAGGAGAATGAAATGTAAATCATGACATTCATGACATACATGTCATGATTTTCATGTCATGACTAGTCAGATATGTTCGTCTTAAAGTCATGTTATACCATGTGATGTTTGGTATCGATACCGTTATCGAAGCGCCCAGGAGAGCTAAAAGTCGTAGGCGGCCAGATAGATAGACACTCTGAAAGTCGACGAAGTTTGCTAAGAACTGCTTCGCATTTAAAAAACTGCTCGCACTGCACAACCGTTCACTAGCTACACCGTATACATAGGCACTGAATCGTGCGTTCGGAATTCAGTCAACGGCGTCGTTGCTTGGATTTCGATTGACATTAACGGCAATGCTTCTCCTTCATTCAATAGATAAATATAAAGAGAAAATAACAATAAAGCATTGTAAATCATGCCCAAATACGCAACATTCATGCGATACCTTCACCACTCGGTGACGCATTTACTCGACTTCCGCCCGAGGGGAAATGCGGGTGGCACATCTCAACTTTTGTTACTGACGCGCAGCTGCTGCGTTTTCAGACTAGTTCAGATTTTAGATGTCAAGCAGCTCTTTGACTAGCCGATGTAACGCTGTCCCTCCGTGTGTCCGTATGAAAGAGCTGCAACGCACTCCCCTCGACGCAGCTGGTGGAGCGGTGTTAAATAGGTCACGCCGCAGCGCCCGCAGCTGCCGCTCCGTCCGTTTGGCCGCAACACCTGCCGCTATACCACCACTCGCTCCACTACGACGACCGCCGCTTGCTACACCGCCAAATCGCATCGATCTGGTCTTTGCAATCTTCTACGTGTCGAATGTCTGCAGGAGACGCTGAGCGTGCACTTCACCGATCACAAGGGTGTGGTAGTCAAGGCGACACATGCGCCAAGTCTGCTACAGCGCCGGTGTCCACCCTGAAGAAGCGACAAGACCTACGCCAGTAATCGCTTCAATCGAATCTGTGAGTGCTTACCGCAGCAGACGCGTTAGCGCCGTTCAGCCTGTGACGCCACCCACGCGAAACGCTGCTGCTTCGTATCCCATCAGGGTTCCTTTTGCAAAGATGCGTGAGTTTTTCCTGAGAAGCACCAACTGCTACGGGAAGCATTTTTCTGATCACGTCACACGCCTATAGATATCTAATCTGCAACCGCGCACGGCACTGTTAAGTCACTCACCGTCAATAACAAAGCCAACCTAGCTCCACCACATTTCGAGGTCCTCTCGTTGTATTTTGGGAGCCAGTATTAACATAACATTAAATATTCTCATTCAAATACTTGCTAAAAACACAAGAGATTTCAGCAACATCGCTGATGCCGAGAGCATCTGCTAACCATGCGCCGAGTATGAAGTTATAGTCGAAAGAAGAGAGAGGGAACGCCGGTGCAGGAAATGCAGAGAGAGAATGTTGGCGTTATATTTATTTTGTAGCGGGTTCTACGAGCTATAGCTGCTTTGAAGTGATCACGCCTGATAAGTCTTCATTATTGCAGCCGTGAAGGAGGAATATAAACATAGTATTCGAACGGCAGACCAGAAGCTCTCATGGGTGAGCCTCTACCCATGAAGTTTCCTAAATTTAACTCAAGCGGACTCTGTCACTGTGATCATTCAGGGACCATGCCAATATGTATATGACATGAATTTGCCTGTCCTTCCTGCTTACGTTTGGAGAACGCCCTCGTGGCTTCGTTAATTGCTTTGTTTTGGTTTTGTTTTGAAGGAAGGAACAAACCGTATTTCACTTCGTGGCACGATTTGAAGTGGTACGCTAAAAAAATTGAGGTGGTGAAGCGTAACCGCCGAAAATTTGCCGATTGTTCTTTTTTGACAAGTAGCTTCAAGCCACGCGAAGCCAGCACAAACGTAAAGAACGAAGACTAGGCAAAGCCATGTCATACCCATAAATTTCCATGCTCGCTCAAGCGCCATGCATTTCAGCTCCCAAAGAAACTAGCGCCAGAGTTTCGTCTAGTTTAAATTTAGGGAACTTTATGCCTCTACCACCCAATTTAAGCGCCCCACTGCCTCGAGTGATGATGACGATGATGGTGGCGTCCATTCATTCTGGCTATTACGAATGAAAAAATGTCTTCAGGACAGCTCGCCACGATAAAGTGTCATTACCACTGTTTACAATACATTTTTGCAGAACACACTGACCGTCGGTGCCGTGAGCCTGCGCGTCGTGAAGAGAAATACACCCGCGGTTTTTTTCATCAGCCTCCAGATCGTCGGCGATGACCACGGAGACCACGCAGCACCGCTGGCAACGCATTTTTTCATTCACGCGAGAGGGCGCGTGAGTAGAAGCTTGGGCGGAAGACGTAGAAGTAGAGTGGCGCGCAGAGCTCGAGCAGCATGCAGACCATCGAACGTTTCACGCCTCGTTCAGTTGCAACGTGACTCTCGCGGATCACTGGCTGTTATCCAGAAGACGAAGATTTTAGGAGCATACATGGTGTCCGAGGCACTTCCACCGCGCGTCAGGGCGCCTTCCTGCTCGCTGGCCCACCCGCAGCAACGAGCGTCGTCGAGTATTCCGAGCGGCAGCCGAAGGTCAACCAGCAGTATTGATGATTGTCCGCGAAGGCCTGCGTGTGATTGTCGTTGCTCTGGCACCCGCGTCACCATGAGCTACCTCATCGACGACAGCATGCTGAAGCGGAACGACGAGGAGACGCACCAATACATCTCTGCGTCCTCCTGCGTCGCCAAAGTGGTCTATGCCCGGGAGAGTGACGTCTTCAGCGAGAACCATTTGGCAACCGACCATACCAGTACTGGCAACAGCTTCGTCTTAACTGCGAGCATCACTGATCTCTTGGCTGCTTGGAACGAGATTGGGTTGCACGTAACAACGCACCACGAAGTCCACGGGAGCATTTGAACACGTCTCCTTGGTTGGCTCCATCGGCGCTTTCCAGTGATCAGAATGGGGGTGTCCCACATGACAAAGGCCACTCCTCAGACTATATGCCCCATCCATTGCAGCGGTCTCCCATATAGCTTCGATGCGGCTTCGTCACCTTTGCAGTGGTTTCCTGGTGGTAGGCCTCTGGCACTATGGTGAACGCGTCTGAGGACGATGCGTAAGTCGACCAAACAGCGGCTGCATCGGCTGAAACCAGGCCCGTTGACTGTCCGCCATTGGCTGCCCACTTCAGCATGGAGAAGAACTTGCGAAGGTGCATGAATTCGAACTATTTCACCAAAGATGCCATCGACCATACCATGCTGAATGCGCCGGTTCTCGTCACCAAAGATGACATACCGGGTCGGCCTTCCAAAGCGTCTGAGAACTGTTCGCCGGGCGTGTAATTTTGCTTGTGCTCGGTTGTTTTGCGCTGTGTTGATATGTATATTAGGGAATCATGTATGTGCGTTTAGATTTACACATAGAGCATTTCGTAATTTGTAGTATAACGTTGGTTACGTAGATATGCTATTTCGTACGTTTCGTATTTTTCGTTGAGATGAAAACCAGGTCAGCGTATACATGGAACATTGTGAAACGCAGATATTTTTGTTTGTTGCGAATAATTTGTTGGGATAGAAAGAACGTGAACTGGATACTTAAGATTTGTACACTGGTGTGTTTGCGTGATCTACTGCGTTGGAATACTATGCGATACCAGTTATCTATTAAAGAAAGCAATCGTTCTGGCGAGATGTCAATATTCAATTTTTTGTCATGCATGCGTGTGTAGATTTCCGTTATTTTCACATGGAATACTGCACGCGTTGTTTCTCGCGAAGTTTGTTTAAAACCTTATTGGCTTAAATTTTCGCAAGTGACGCCATATTGCGTGCCGTTTCTCGAGAACTAACCACCGTGTTTCAAGTGCTCCGTCAAGGAGGCGGCGTAAACACGCGGTTTTCAAGTTGGAAACGGCTTCGCCCTAACTTCCACGTGTGGCACTCCTAAAGAGTAGCTGAAGTGATTGATTGATTGATTGATTGATTGATGATTGATATGTGGGGTTTAACGTCCCGAAACCACCACATGATTATGGGAGACGCTGTAGTGGAGGACTCGAAAAATTTCGACCACCTGAAGTTTTATAACGTGCACTTAAGGTACCTGAAGGGATGGCGACTTCCTAGTTGTGGTTAGCGAAGCCAATAGGAGGAGGAATGAACATTCTATTCGAATACAAGACTGAGGTTCTATTGGTGCGCTCTTATCGCCACCCGCATTTCTGCGCCCATCTGCTTCGAATTGTCAGTCACATTTTTTCACAGCTGTCAGTCGCAGCATTAACAGAGTGCACGTAATTTCTTACAGGTGTGGAGCGGTGTTTTAAGCTTTTTCGAAAAATAATGAATATTATTGAGAACAGTGAACGCTTCCCTACTGAACAAAAATCATGGTTTATGGTGGAGTGGCACCAAGTAGCTTGCACGTGCACTTGTGGTGCTTTCTCCGAGAGTGTTTAAAAACGCCAGGCCTGCGCGGTAGGCGCATCACAGTCACAGCGAAAGCTAGAAGAGCGGCCTTTCAGATATTTTTCGAAATACTTGTCTTGTCTTGTCGCCTAGGAGATCTTGGCTCATACCCACATGGGGGATTGGCCACACTGTACCTCATAATAGATCATTTTTATAACGCTAGCTAAAAAAAGAAAGAGAAATTAGGAACAATAATATTGTTCCTTTGAAAAAACGTGAAAAAGTGCAGAAAAATGCGATAAACCAGAATATATAAAACAAATTAACGAGAATGAGGAAAGGGGAGAAAGAATCGGATATATCTGGCAGTACCACTAGCAGCGTATCCTTCGGTTGCCTGAATGAATTTATGTAGCGTTGACAGAACAGCACTGCAGCCCACACCCAGCTGACTGGCTCCAAACGATATTAGGGCGGATGTATTGACTGGCAATCCTCATTGGGTAACTATGGCAAATACTCCTTGGTGGTAACTACTGCAAGCACACTTGCTTGGTACCCACTATGGCACTAATAATAAGCTGTTGGGTAGTAGGCATGCATTCCCTGTGCTGTTTTTCATCATTATTCTGAGAATCGTGGTATCCGCTAACACTTGCTAGGATTTTTGTGCCATTTGTTCATGCAGTAGCTGACGACGACGAGGAATTATGGCTGAAGTGGGTATGCGCCACAGTTAATAGGAAATAAGAACAAGCTTTTTTTGTAGGCTGGAGCGTTGGACGGCCCACTCGTTACGGTAATCGCGTTGTGCGACGAGTGGTTGTTTTTCGCTGTTGTAAAACACTTTATAAGACGTATTAACGCGATCGCTTTCCGGACATCAAGCCTGCCTAAGAAAATTTTGAAACAAGTCGCAAGAAACGGAGTTTGCCTCAAAGATGCGTGCCACCCCTTTCTTTTAGCGGTTGTTTCTAACCGTCAATGTTACCACTTTACTTTGGTTCATGTAACAAGAACAGTTGCTAAGGAATTGCCGTTGCGGGAATTCCTGAAAGAAATTGTTGATACTCTGAACTTCTCAAAAGCCAGGTTTAGCTTAGAGTATCTGTATACTATTGACAGAACAAACTTAACCACTGCACCTGTGAATAAACTTTTCCCCGAACCTATTTCGCGAAAGCCATATTGCTTTTGCCTGGTCACGATGTATTATTTCGTGTACGTAGAATGTGCATATCTCCTTCAGCGAAAACAGTTTTTTTAAACTGCACACTTCCACGCTGCCAGTGAAAATGTGGCTGAATGAAAAGTTAATATACGGACCCTGTACAGTGAATTGTAGACTCTGCAACTAACCTGAGACTATAGAGCATTTTTTTATTCATTTTCATGACGCTTTTTATTTTTGGGACATTCTAAACAGAACATTAAGAAAACTTCCAATGACAGCTATTGATATTAGGTTCCTCCCATTCAACAAGAGTCTGACTGATAATACTCCTTATAACCTGTTTATGTTGTTGGGACTTCATTCACGGTGTATAAGTCGCATGAATGGAGGACATGCCGAGCCACTACGGTCGATGAAATCTGTCTTCCGAAAGTGGCTTCCCGTTCTTGACACTTCTGTGTGTCTGCCTGATTTCTGATAAAGTATGTTGTGTGTAATTCACTGGTGAGGATTTCATACATTAAAGAAGAAAACAATCACTGGAGTAGATCAGTCGTAGAATGCTGGGTAGGCACCCAGTTGGCACAGGTTCGAGCCCAACTGTACCATCGGTGCTATGTCATGCCTGCCTGAGGCAAGTTTGACAACAAGTTACAAGCACCGGCGTAACTCAGTGGTGAACATATTTGGTTGGCACTTAGCGGACCCGGTTCCAGACCAACTGTGTCATTAATTCAAGATTTTTTGTGCTAATTTCGAGCGATGTGGTTATAGACACCGGCGGCAGCGGCGGTGGCGGACAACATGCAACTGCGCGTGACACGAGTTGTGATCTCATAACAGCTTTCGCTGTAAAAAGTCTGCAGAAAGGGTTGTGGTAAAATGAAGGCGACCAACATTTATGAACTGTTGGCTGTGGCACATCGCACTTTTTTTTGCCATATTTTTGCTCCTCAAGGGACCTTGGTATGTGCACATTAGGCTTTCGCCTGAAAGCCTGAGAATGAAAACTAAGAAAGACGACTTATAAAGGGCAACATGATGAAACTGTACGAGGTTTTTTTTTCTTCCCTCATTGCGTCGGCTATGGAAGGGCTTCACGTATTGTAAATACTTCACGTATCTCCACGAAGTGAATCTTGACGTGTATAGTGAAGCTAGGTCCTAAGCTACATATTCTCTAGGTTGAAATTGCCAGCTTGTATAAAGAATTTGGGCTTCTAGCTGTTTTATATTTCTGTCTCACAAATGTAATATTAGCCTACTGTTAAAGCTTTATTGTGTGTGTTTCACATTACCGTACCTTACCCGAGCGTTGCCCCATATAATGTAGCTGCGACATATGGACCCCGGATAAGCCTATTCCCTGAAGCGGAAAGTTTTGCTATTATGTACGCATATCATGTCTTGCTGGGCTTCACAGAGCTACACTTGTAATATATGTGTGAGACGATAGTGCTCTATGAAATAAATACTAAATGAAACGAAGAAAATTCAGGATTCACTGAATGCTCTAGTGACTGACTAGACATCATGATAGTGAAAAGAAGAACGATGATGCTGCTGCGGATCATGAGGGAGCCCCCTTAATATTACTGTTGCGAATGGATGGATAGATGGGTGGTAGAGGAAAAAATATCCATTCAGCTTCACCATAGCTTCATTTTCAGGTAGTGCTATCCGCAGCGTCGCGTGGCGCTGCAGACAGTACTTGCGTGATACACTGAACGTACTGTGCACCCTACACCACTGCTTCCCGTGGCCTTCTTTTCACCGTGGAAGCACTCTTTAATGAACTTGGTGTAAAAATGTTTCACTCAGAATCCATCGAAGAATAATGATGCGTACCACAAAACTGTTCAAAAAACGCGCGCACTCCCAGCATACAACGGCCCGCTGTAGCCACATGAATCGGCTATCGCTACATGCGCCTTCAGCGCACGGGATGGAATCGTGTAGGTCTTTAGCCAGAGGAGAGAAAGAAGAAGTGACGAGCCGTTCGAGCAAGCAGTAGAATGCTTCTTGATTTGCCGTGTTGTTCGGCGACGGCAAGAATGCATCGGCAAGACATGTTGCCCAAAAATATATCTATGCCCTCTGTGATCACACCCCGGAACATAGATGACCGTGGAGGCACGCTACACGGCTGAGAACTCAATGTTGCACGTGAGAGGGCGCGCCAGTAGCAGCTTGGGTGGAAGACAAAGAAGTCGTTAGCGCGTATAGCGCGAGCTGCACGTGCACCGTCGAACGTTCTCTACCACCACCCAGTAACAGCGTGGTGCCTCAAATACTCGTGATACTGCCGGCGCCGAGCTTCAGAGCAATAATGATGTCCGCGCATCTTCAACGTGATCAGGGTGCTTGCCTACTCGTCCGCATCACTTGCACGAACTTGAAACTTACAGTATCCCGAGGCGCAGACAAGGGTCAACAAGCCGGTGGTGCTGATGAACAGCGAAGACCTGTACGTGATTGTGGTGGCTGTGGTCGTCTGCACGGCTGAAAGTATCAGCGTACCTACGTACTACTTCGCCGATTCCAGCACACTGAAGTGTAGCGATGAGGAAATGTGCCAATACACTGCGGTGCGTCCCTTGGCAGCGCTAGGGCGGCCGAAGACACGGCGCCTGGGAACAGCCTGCTGCTACTGGTGGCATCCTGAAGGGCGCCACCCAGCACTCGAAAGAGCTGCTGCAGCTTCCTGGCATGAGTCGTCGGGCACGAGGACTCTTTTTCGTCGTTGTATGAGGCTCATCGCTGCCGGACCCCACTCCAGGGGGACTGCGACGTCGTGGTCATCGAAGTGTGGGTGAAAGATAACGTGCCGGTAGCGCTGATGAACCGCGAGGGCCTGTACGTGATCGTCGCCATGCTGAAAGCCCCCGACCCGGGAGTCCCACTGCGTGCTTACGTACTCCTTCGCTAACTACAGGCCAAAGCGGGACGACCAAAATATGCCCCGTTTACATTGTGGCGTTTTGTTGCAACGTGCAGGGCGGTCGAAGACACGCCCCAGGGTACAACCTGCTGCTGCTGGTGGCATCGTCATGGACAACGGCCGGCACTCAAACGAGCCGCTGCAGCTTCCTGGTCCGGATCTTCGGATACGAGGTGTCTTCACCGTCACCATACCGCGCTCTTCATTCGCCAGCACCAATCTAGGGCGTCTGCAACGTCGTTGTTACCCAGCTTCGGCCGCGGATAATGTACCGGTGATGCTGATGAATCGTGAGGGCCTGTACGTGATCATCGCCGTGCTAGCCGTCTCCAACCTGGGTTGCGCCTGCGTGCTTATGTGGTCCTTTGCCAACTACAACAGGCTGAAGTGGAGAGCCAAAAATACGTGCCTATGCAGTGCTGCACCTTCTACGGTGGCTCGAATGTACGCCGACAATGACAGACGCTGTTTCTTCAGGCAGCTTCGTGGAGCTCGTGGTACTATGATGATCGCCTGCGCAATTGTTCAGTATTAAGCCGGTTGCCTGGCGAATACTGTTAGCAAGGTTGGCGTGGTACTGGGAAGGCGGTACGTGGCACACGGAAGGAGTTGCGACGTCTCCACTGGCTTAAGCAGTCTGACGGTTTCTTGGCGGCAGTCATCTAGGGCTGCGGCGAATGCGTCTTTTTGAATACGAGGTCGTTACATACGACTTCATCGGCTGAAGCCAGCTCTGTAGACTCCAGCTGCTCCTTCATGGACGGGGACTTGCTTGAAAGCGCAAAGCCATACTGTTTCACTGTAGCCGACTTAGCCATTCTGATTTTCAAAGCGTCGTTGGAAGGTTCGATGGGGGTTTTTTGGTGATGCTCGGCTATCTCGCGTGTTCTTTTTTGTTGAGGTTTTCTTGTATGGATTACATTGCTTGCGCATAGAGCATGTTCGAAATTAGACCTATGACGTAGATATGTTTTAACGCAGACGTGGTTTACGTAGATGGTTGTTTTTTGTCACGTATAGGGTACATAAATGATATTAGCGTTGATATGTAGCGTATACTTGTTCAATTTTTGGCTTATTTGTTGACATATAAACCAGGTTAAGTTGAACATCAATTAACGTAGATAATATTTACTGCAATTTATTTGCTACGAAAAGCAGGTGAGCTTTGATGTATATTTTTCTGGTATCATCCTTCGGGAAAGTTCATTTTTTTTGTTTTCTTGGTAGGATGCTTTGCGGAGGAACTCCTGTTAGTTGTTCTTCTTCTTTCACTTTGTCGAAAATACGTGACGTAGCTTTATGAGCCAAAAGAACGAAAGGCAGTGACCTGTAGCAGTGCCTCTTTATTTGTCGAGATCATGTGAAGTGACAGTTCCTAGTTATCGATTAAATAAATGCTGTCAATTCGTTGACCTTTCTATTTGCATATTTTCTTATTATTTGTTTTTCTGTGTGTATATAGCTTTTCTTACTACGTTCAGTGCTTTGCGCGTTCCTTACTGCTGCCCATTTCACTTCCTTGCAGGGCTGCCCACGTTAGAAGTTGAAAAAAAATGCACAATAATGTTGGCGCAAATGCATTCTAACGGTATTGCGCTAAAGAATATTTTTTTTACCGAAATTCAGACGTTTTCAAACAGTCTTCACATCTGCGCAGAAGCTGCCAAAGCCTCGAAGTAACGCTCTGATGCTCTATTTCGATTCATGCAGCGGTGGGACGCGGCGTCAGCGTCACGCGCAGCACGTGCGTTCATGTAGACTGCCTTTTCTCGTACCGTTAAAGGGCCCCTAAACCACCCAGAGGTCGAAATTTTCTGGTGGCGTTCCAGTTGCACACGAGTCTACGAGGAATGCTGGCAGGGTAGCTGGCCTTCGCTCGTTTCGCTCTTTCTTTCGCTAGGCTTCGTTCTTCCGCTCACCTGTCCGAGGGGCTTTCCTGTGTGTCTGAGGTGGAGACGCAAAAAAGCGCGCGCATCTGCTACTATAAAACAGGTTCTCAATTACGCATTAACCCCGTCTGTTGCTTGCGACGTCACCTTATCTTACAGGTGACGTCATGACGGCTGTTGTCAATCAAGGAAAGGCACGCGAGCGTCTGTTGGTGGTTCAGGGCCCTTTAAGCGCTGCGCATTTGACAAGCCCACAGCAAAGCAGTGTCTCATTTCAGACGCGCGTCAGCGTCATGCGCAGCTCGTGTGTCCATGTAGACTGCCTTTTCTCCTCCCGGTAAGCTCTTCGATTTTACAAGCCCACACCAAACAGTGTCTCATTACAAACGCTCATGTCATTAGTATCACTACGCGGCATTACACGGCTGTTTATTAGGATGCAATGGAAAGCACTTATAGTGACTTTTTAATTAGAAGACGAAAAGTAAGCCTCGCAACTATCTGCATCAGCAGGCGATAACTTCGAAGTAGCTCGAAAAGGAAGGGATAACGAAGGATTCGAAGTGATAGGGAAGTAAAAATTGTTATGAATATTAAGAGATTGGGAGAGAGAGAAGTCTGTGGACGGAGCCCCGATTGGTGAGCTGTCGTCGTCGAATTGATGGCATGGCGAATGAGACTACAGTCAGCCACGGAATCCGCCGAGCGTCTCCTCGAGTAAAATGAATTAGCAGAACTTGTATAACCTCCTGGTATTGTGAGGTAACACAAATAAGCTTTACCGTGTTTACAGAGATAGGTTGTTCCTCCCAGATAACCCTAAACAAGGAATACAACCTTAGGTGCCTCGTTGTCGGACAGATTTGGCATAGAGGCATTTTATATCGACCCAACTGTATACATCGTTTAGGACACACCATGAATAATGTCATAGACATGTAGCTGTAGAGATACGTGCTAGGTGTGTGCGCGCACGAGCGTTAATTTGCGCTTATATGAACACATAATATGAGCAACCTTGCTGCGCGCGGGGAATCAATCATGTATGGAATACCTTCCACACGACGTTGACATTCTGCCCTTGTGCTCACCCCTGCTATGCTTCACAACCCGCTTTATGTCGTATAAGCTTGCGTGACATGAACTTATTGATTTTGCATATTATGAAACTTCGTGAACTAGGGTTACTGCTAGTGTGACTACTTATATAAATGTGTTGGAAGTCAAACAAAAGTTGTGACGTGATTCAATGTTCTTCTTTCACAGCATTTAATTGGAAGAATTCAAACCAGCGTCTATACAGACAAGTGCGATGGCTTTGCTGAATTCAGATAGTACTGTGAAAATATGGTTTCAGAAATCAAAGAAACACAGTGGTTTTCTTGCAGGATGTCGTAAAGAGTGCGTCATAATACGTCAGCAGTGGTTTTCGCATCGTATTGTCAGCGTCGAAATTTCAGAGACCGTCTGCCCGGTGATTTTTGATGGTGGGCCATCTATAACCCGAAGTTTGCGGCTTTGATCCCGGCCGCGGCGGTCGCATTTCAATGGAGGTGAAATGCTACAGGCCCGTGGGCTGTGCGACGTCAGTGCAAGTTAAAGAACACCAGATGGTCGAAATTTCTGGAGCCCTCCACTACAACGTACTTACGGTAGCTTATGGCGCGAAATAAACACGAGAGATGGACAAGTGCAATCCGTCTCTCTTGTCTCTCTTGTTTTAAATAACGTTTTTAATGAATCAATCAAGTGAAGGAGCTGGGGCTCTTGTTGCTACGGGCCAGGATAAGCGCGCACCAGCAGCTGTTGCGGACAGCTGCCGACGCCGAAGCGGGACATGGCGGGGGCTCGGTTGCTAGGGACGCGCGCCTGCAGCTGTTGCTGTGAAAGGGGGTGGCAAACAGTTCCCGATGCACACCTGACATAGCCCGACTAAGAAATGCGTTTGCATTTACAAAAACTAAAAACCATTAAAATGACCACGTTAGTAAGTTATCAATGAAACAGTTAAAGCTACCAAAATGACAAGTGAGAGATTTAGAAAAAAAACAAGAAGAAAAAACGATAACGAACATGACGTGTAGTGAGAACAAACTTGCGCACGTGAATCAACAACCTACACTGTGGTAATTACGTGCACGTGCAGCAGAGATATGCGTACATTTTGCCAATGCAATCTATGGGTAGCTGATGCACCCCTCCCGTTTCCTCCTGATATAACACGCCTCCAAATCCTGTGGCCTAATAATAAGCCACTTTGGCAATTCGGAATAAGCCACTTGGCAATTTGCTGTCGTTGCTGTTTACGCAGAAAAAACTACGGTTAGTGCATGTATTCCTCGATTTGAAAGGGATCACACTACTTCAAAGATATTTTGTCTTGCGCCCTGTGCATAAGACCATTGTCACAATATCTGCTCAATTGTTGTTAAATTGGGTCTGTGTTGACGCTACATTCATAAATTACTGCTTCAAATTTATTTTCATTACTCCTAAGTGAGAGCCGAAAATTTCAATGTACCTTTTTATAGAAAATTTATTCATTTCTTGGTTGATCCGCCAGGGTGGCTGCGAACCAGTGCGTAGGTCACCAGCATCGTCAAGTAGACTGCTGCATGGAGGGCAGTGCGAGCCACACGTGCACTGCCATATTTTCTAGGAAGGGGCAAGGACGTGGCACTTTGGAAGCTTACGCGTCTGTGCTTAGGCAGTCCACGGGTGCGCTGATGTTCGATTACCAGTCGTCTTATTCGAAACATCTTCGCCGAATGCATCAGATGGCATCTATCACCATTCCTGCTCTACCCTTGACAAACACTTGCAGCTCCTTGGATCCTGAGATATGGGCACTGATGAACCAGCGGCTGGCATTGATGAACCGCAAGGACCTGTACGTCATCGTAGTCACTCTGCTCTATTCCAGCCGTCTTGTTCGAAGCATCTTCGTCGGATGTATCAGCTGGCACCGACCACATTGCCCACCCAACCCTTGAGACCAACTTGCAGCGCCTTAGATCCCGAGCTATGGGCACTGATGAACCAGGAGGACCTGTACGTCATCCTCATCGCCGTGGTCGTCGCTAGTACGGGTAGCCTGTGGCCTTACCTGCTGCTGCACCAGTGACAGTATGCTGATGCAGAACGGTGAGGATACGTGCCAATGGCCAAGCCAAGGTCAACGTTCACCCTGCGCACCATGGACAACCTGCTGCTGCTGGTGGCATCACTACGGCCGACGTCCGGCATTCGAAATGGCCTCAGCACCTTCCTGGCCCGCATCGTTGTGTATGAGGCGTCAACCAGGCGGTGTTGCTGTTGAATCGCGAAGACCTGTACGGGGTCGTCGTGGCGCAGGTCGTCCTCAGTACGAGGTGTACTACCATGTTCATGTACCACCTTTTGAACGACAGCCTACAGAAGCCAAACCCTGAGGAGACCCGCCAATACGCTGCGGTGCCCTCCGGTGTCACGCGAGACTTCAGCGTGGATGTTCTGGTAACTGACGGCTGCAGGATATTGTTGTAATGTGATCTTAGTTTGAGTTTCCTTTTGTTCTTTGTACCCGAGAGGGGGCGTTGTGTATGTGTTTTTGTCTTGTATATATATAAGGTGTCCTTAGTAATAAAGCTGGCTTCGAGTCCACGTTTCGGACTGTTCGTGGTCGCTCTGCAGACACTACAATGGTGACGAGGCAAACTGCAAATAATACTGCTTCGCAACCGTTCTGGGCTCCGCTCCACAGATCTTTTTTTTTCGCCAGAGTGACCAGGGTCCATCTGCAATGAGCTGTTCCGGGTTGACCCCGCCGCCGTCATTCCTGCTTAGCCCCGGCTGTCCAGCCGTGCCATGGGTGCAGTGGCACCGCATGTTCGAGACGTACCTGCTTGCTGCTGGTGCTTAGTAATTTTCGCCGCAGCGACGCAGGGTCATCCTCATTCACTGCCTTGGAATGGAGGGACAGCGCATTTTGTACACGCTACCAGCCGACGCAGCTACAACGCCAACCGCGTCGGGGAGGCTGGCTGGGACGCCGACTGCACCGAATGTCTACGACGTAGCCGTCGCGGCGTTCAGGCAACACTTCGCGTCATCCAGCAACGTCGTCGTAGAACGCCACCGGTTCCATCGCCGGTATCAAAGTACAGGCGAGTCTGTTGCTGACCTTGTCGCGGCATTGCGGAAGCTCGCATGAGGTTTTTTTTTTTGTTTCCAAGGACGATGCTCTTCGAGATCAGTTCGTGGCTGGCGTTTCATGAAATCATGTATGCGAGTGTCTCCTACTTAAGGTTTGTGCGCCTTAATTCACTAGGGCAGTTGAGGTAGCACTGCAGTTTGAGTGTGTGAGTGAAGAATTAAATGAGTTTTCTGCTTCTGTACAGCCTGTTTCGAAGCATTCACATACACATGCTAAGCACTCATTGAAGAAAGCAAGTCCATGCCCGAAAGCAGAGGGTAGTTCGTCAACGCATGATAGCGTCTCTCATGCGTCGCAGAGTGGGCCTTCTCTTTCACCGCATTGTTTTCGTTGTGGCTCCCGGAACCACGACGCTGCGTGGTCTCGATGCCCAGCCCTAGGCCAGCGTTGTTTATTCTGCCGTCGCAAAGGTCAGTTTCAACGTGTTTGTAACCACAAACGGGTTACGCAAGCAGAAGTCTATGAGCTTAAGTGCGACGACACTGCTTCGACATCCGATCATTCCGCGGCCAAGTTTTGGCCGTCCATCACTCGCCACGTGATGCGGTCCACATAAATATGCAAATTGCTGATGTCAGGTAAACACTTTTATTTAATTCGGGCTCATCCGTCTCTATTCTCTCCAACGAATTATTCACTGACAGGTTCCCTAACGTGTCACTTTTACCTGCTCCCCGCGTTTCCTTGCTTGATTATTCAAAACGTGCAATCTCTGTTGCGTAGCTGCTTCTGGGCCAACGTTATTTTCAAGGGTCTGAGTGCGCAGCTCCTGTTCTATGTTGTCCATCTAGGCACTTCTTTGATCGGCCTTGATGGCATAAAGGCTGCTAAGATACGTATTGAAGGTGCGAGATTGCAGTGCCTCCAAACGTCATTTCTCCTACGTGAAGTGTAGTTGAGAATATGGTAGATAAGTCTGCGAAAACGTCACCAACACCTATGCAGCCCGTATAATGGCCTCAGCGACCATGGAAAAACTTTGCATCGATAATGTGGGCCCCCTTGAATATTTGCCTCAGAACGACAGGTTCATAATCACGCTCGTGGATTATCACTAAAAATGGCCCGAAGTGCATTTCTGCAGTAGCGTGTCCACAAGCACGGTCAAGGAGTTTCTAACCGGCGTATTTTCGCGAGAGGGTTATCCTGAAGAGATAGTCACTGACAACTGGCCATAACTCATTTCTCGTGAATTCACAGAATTTCTTCACGATCGACCCATTCGCTTGCCTCATTCATCAGTTTACGATCCTCAGGCAAATGGACAAGTCCTGCGCTTCAATTGAACCCTTAAGAGCTATGCACTGGTGTGTCTTCTGGAGCGACAACCGCTCAGCCAAGAGGTAACTGAGTATCTGGGTGTATACAGATGCACACCACATGCCACAACCGGCGTGTCACCAGCAGTGTTGTTGAATGGCAGGATGCTCCGAACCAGGCGGCATGTAGTAGGCTTTTCTGCACCAGCTTTTGAAGAAGATCCAGCTAAAGAGCTCTCATGATTACGCCATAGGATCAAGAAACAGCAGCAAACCAGCAAACAAAATGTGGACGCACCGAAATGTGCAAAGAGACAGTACACTCGCAAGTACGGTGCACTCTCTCTGTACATGTGAAGATGAAATGACCCCTGACTTTGCAGTTTCAAGGCGTCTAGTGTCCTACCTTCACCACCAACAAAAGTTGGAAGAAACAAAGGCCTTCCTCCTT
>NW_027465179.1:0-39130 GCF_043290135.1 Rhipicephalus microplus | reverse complement strand
GTACGCCAAGCTCGAGGAGTTTGTGTGTTGGAGTAGTGATAGGGAGGCCAAGGGCTCGTTTGACCACCTTGCGAATAAGCGCATTGAGTTGATCGCGCTCAGCACGTAGCCATTTGTGTATAGCGGCAACGTAGGTAAAATGCCACGAAACAAGCGCGTGTACAAGACGCATCAGGTTGTCTTCTTTGAGGTCATGCTGCCGGTTGGCTACTCTACGTACGAGTCGTATGGCATTCTCAGTCTTAATTCTCAGCTTGTGTACTGTTTGGGTGTTGGTTCCGCGGGACTCGTTGATCATGCTGAGGACCTTGATGGTGTCTACCCTAGGTACTGTATGACCATCTCTAGTGTGGAGGGCGTTCCCCGGAGGTTTACACCCTTTGGGCTTGGCACCGCGGTGTTTGGGCAAATATATCAACAGCTCCGACTTCGCGGGTGAGCACCTGAGACCGGTGTGGTCGAGGTAGGACTCGGCGGTGTCGATGGCCTCTTGCAGGGCGGACTCTATGAAGCCATCCGACCCTGTGGAGCACCATATGGTTACATCGTCCACATAGATAGTGTAAGCACAATATTGACACCGTCTGACCTTCATCTTTTCCATCTCTGTATAATCATCGTCACGAAAACGTCGTCTTCGTTCGAAGGGTTGATCAGGTGATTCGGCCTAATAAACGCCATCGAGGCTGCAACGTTGCTACTGTCTCACAGACTGGTGGAGGCTGCTTCGATCCCCAAGTCCTCTCCGATGTCACGTCCCCCTGGTGCTTCGTTCGGGTCGCCGCTTGCTTCCCCCGTCCACAGTCATGGCTCAAGAACCACTGCCCGGAACATCCAGCATCCCTGTCCAACAAACCATTCCTGCGTGGATTGTCAACGCCCGACAGTGCGACCCACCCATCTTCTGTGGTCTTCCACGCGACGACGTCGAGGTATGGCTAAAAGAATACGACATGACCAGTGTTTACAACCAATGGGATGAGCCTCAAAAACTTCGTCACGTCGCCTTCTATCTGTCCGATGTCGCGAAAACGTGGTTTTTTAACCACGAGAGCAGCTTCCCGGATTGGCCTACTTTTGCTCAACAAGTCCGTAGGATTTTTGGGAAACCGAACATTCATTCCGAAGTGTCGAAACGAAAGCTCGATGGGCGTGCCCAACATCAAGGGGAGACGTACACTTCGTACATTGAAGACGTCCTTGCCCTTTGCCACAGCGTGAACTCGGCGATGACAGAAGCTGATCGTGTTCGCCACATCATCAAAGGGATAGGCCATGTCGCGTTTAGCGCTCTGGCTGTTGAAAACCCCACCACCGTTGAGGACGTCATCACAACATGTCAGCATCTTGATGAACTCCAAGCCATTCGATTGCACCCAGACTACCCAGACGCCAGTGACAGCCGGCCTTCCTCGGATACAGATTTGCGCGCACTAATTCGCACTCTGATTTGCGAGGAACTTCAAGCGCAAGGGTTGCCATGTGCACCCACCCCTCGGCCTCACTCTCAATCTGCTGGTCTGCACGACATCATCAAAGGGAGCTCTCATCCATGGCTGGCGCTCTCCCATCGAACGCTACGGCGCCACCAACACCACTCATGACGTATGCGCAAGTCGCTGCCATGCCACCTGCCTTGGTTCAGCACGTGCATCCTGTTCCTGCGCAGTCCAACGTAGCAGCATTTGCACCACACTCGCCTGTTTCAGCGCCAATACCACCGCCTGTGGCAGCTCCGGCACACTACGCCCCCTGGCGGTTGCCTCGCCCAATATGTTGCTATTATGACATTCGGGGCCATATTTCACGATTTTGCCGCAAGCGCCAACAGGGCGAACGCCGTGGCTACGATGTTTACGAAAGGGATTCGGAGCCATCCCCGAACCAGTACCAGCGACGCCCTACGACACGTTCCTTCTCTCCGACTTCTCCACTCACCGCACCTCGCCCCTGCTATCCCGGATGCCGCCGGTCCCCTTCACCTCTGCGACTCTCAACATCTCCTCTGAGACCGGCTGTACCTACTTCTCACTACCACTCGGAAAACTAGCCGGTGCAGTTTTTGGAGGGTAAGCTGCATCGCTCGAACAAACACCAATACCTCCAGAGGGCCCAGCTAACTTGTTATTTGTGTATGCGGAAGGGGTACCAGTTCAGGCATTGGTGAACACGGGGGCTGCTATTTCTGTTATTCATGTGGATTTGTGTACTCGTCTACGTAAGGTTACCACACCTTATACTGGCACTCTTACGTAGCGCAAATGACTCGCAGATACGGCCATCAGCACAGTGCACCGTTAGAGTTTTCATTGATGGGATCCGGCATCATATTCAGTTTGCCGTGCTGGCTTCTTGTGCTTTTATGCTTATTTTAGGATGGATCTTTCTTTCTGATGCTGCTTTTTTCATTTTTGTCGACAACGACTCATACATATGCGAGAGACGGATGATATTTTCCCGAAATCATCACGTGACTGGCTACGAACAGCCAATGACTTCCTTTTGCCACCTAACCACGAGCACGTTATCACGGTTATGTCTGACTCCATTGACCACGGTGACGTCCTAGTAAGTCCATCAGCCTGTTGTCTATCCAGAGCGCATGCACTTTCATCGAGTCTTGTCCGCTTCTCCAACGGCACCGCATTTCTCGCAGTACTGAATATCACCAATGAGCCGATTCTGCTGACCAAGGGCACTGTTGTAGTTTCCAGCGTGGACACACAACCTATCTCTGTATTGGCTTCGGATACCAGTCTGGTGGAATCACGTTTAATACCAACAGATGCTCCACCTACTACGGCTCTCGTCAATGCCATCAGCACGGATCTCACTCCCCCGCAAGTAGACGAACTACTGGCGTTGTTGTCTAAGCATAAATTTTCCTTCGACGTAGATTCCACTGCTCTAAGCCAGACTTCTGCGGTGGCTCATCGCATACACACCGACGGGACTTCTATTGTCCGTCGTCGACCATACCGTGTTTCTTCCAGCGAACGCGAGATCATCGACAAGCACGTTGCTGATATACTCAAGCAAAACATCATCCGCCCCTTCTCAAGCCCTTGGTCGTCACCTGTCGTTCTCGTACGAAAAAAAGACAGTTCAGTGCGGTTCTGCGTTGACTACCGCGCAATAAACAAAGTAACCAGAAAAGACGTATATCCCTTGCCTCACATTGATGATGCCTTAGATTCCTTACAAGGAGCGGAATATTTTCGAGCCTTGACCTGCACTCCGGTTATTGGCAAATTCCAATGCACGAGGATGACAAGGAAAAAACTGTCTTTGCCACACCCGACGGACTTTACGAATTTAACGTCATGCCTCTCGGCCTCTGCGATGCGCCAGCAACGTTTGAACGACTGATAGACACTCTGTTGCGGGGCCTTAAGCGGGAAACATGCTTATGTTACCTTGACGACATCGTCATATTTTCTTCAACATTCGAACAGCACTTGCAGCGCCTAGATGAAGTTCTGACTTCTCTCGCAGCTGCTGGCCTTCAGCCCAACACCAAGAAGTGCCACTTTGCTAGCAAAAGTATTAAAGTACTTGGACATCTCGTCAGGAAAGATGGAATCCGGCCTGATCCCGACAAGATTACCGCCGTTCTTCACTTCCCGGTGCCTCAACGCATCAAAGAGCTCCGAAGCTTTCTTGGCCTTGCGTCGTACTTCCGGCGCTTTATACGAGACTTCGCCACCATTGCTGCGCCACTTCACCAACTCCTTTCTTTAGGAGCGTCATACGTATGGTCGGACGAATGCCAAATGGCTTTTGACACCTTGAAACGTGCCCTCACGTCTGAGCCAGTGCTTTGTCATTTCGATAACGCCGCACCCACTCTCCTTCATACTGATGCCAGTGGACACGGACTCGGCGCTGTACTTTTGCAACGAACAGAGCGTTATGACGAACGTGTGATCGCATACGCTAGTCGCACCCTCACAGCAGCAGAGAAAAACTACACCATCACCGAGCAGGAGTGTCTCGCCGTTGTCTGGGCCATCCAGAAGTTTCGACCATATCTTCACGGCCGCCACTTTACCGTCGACACTGACCACCACGCTTTGTGCTGGTTGTCGACGTTTAAGAATTTGTCTGGACGTCTCGGTCACTGGATACTTCATCTCCAAGAATACGAGTTTGACGTTATCTACAAATCTGGCAAGAAACACAATGATGCCGATGCCCTTAGCCGCTGTTCTTTACAATCCTCATCAGGCGCTCCTGGCCTGTCCCCAATTGTGAGTAAACCCATCAAAGTGTCTCCGTCAGTTCATTCACTCACCGCTGTCGATTTTCTTTCTACCTTCGGGAACGAGACGTTTGCATCCCACCAACGCAGCGACACTTACTGTCGCTCTATAATGCAGCGCCTTCAAGGCTCCTCTCGTCCTCCCAACGCCCTCGCCCATCGACAGCTGCGGAACTTCAAGACTGAAAACTCAATCCTTTACCGCTTTGTCTTCCACTGCGAAGGACAGCGCTGGGTTCCTGTTGCTCCTCGTTTCCTAAGGGCGCAGATTTTGGAGGAGTTTCACGATGACCCAAGGCTGGTCATCTCGGTTTTCAAAAAAAAAAACCTACGAACGCATCCGCAGTCATTTTGCCTGGCCTGGCTTTACCAACTGCGTAGCGCGACATGTTGCGTCATGCTCGCTATGCCAACGCCGCAAGCGACCCACTTCCTCTCCGGCCGGTCTGCTACAATCTCTTCCGTGTCCTGACACTCCCTTCGATGTCATTGGCATTGACCTCTATGGACCGCTACCAATATCAGCTAGCGGCAAGCGCTGGATTGTCGCAGCAGTACACCACTTAACAAGGTACGCCGAAACAGCTGCACTTCCTTCAGGATCAGCAGAAGGCATTGCCACATTTTTTTCTGGGGGATATCTTTCTAAGACATGGTGCACCACGCATCTTATTGAGCGATTGCGGCAAGGTGTTTCTCTCGAAACTACTCGAACAAGTCCTCCACGCATGTAATACGATTCATAAGACGACATCCAGCTACCATCCCTAGACTAACGGCCTCACAGAGCGCTTCCATCGAACTTTGACCGACATGATATCTATGTATATCAACGCCGACCACACCAACTGGGATACCGTCCTGCCACTCGTGACTTTTGCGTACAATACCACTACGCAGCGCACCACGGGCTATTCGCCATTCTTTCTCGTCTATTACCGTCAACCAACATCTCCGCTCGACATCACCTTTTTTGACGTCCCTGTGAACTCGTCATCGTCATCGAGGGAGCACTTAATCCCTCGCCTGGCCGATTTTCACCGACGCGCCCAGCTCAACACACAGGCAAGCCAACAAAAGCGGAAGACTCGCTACGATGACGTCCACCGCGTAGTTCACTTCAATACTGGAGACGAAGTACTGTTGTGGACCCCAACGTGGGTTCCCGGCCTGTGTGATAAGTTTCACTCACGTTTCATCGGCCCCTACGCTATAGTCGAGCAGACGTCTCCTGTTAACTATCGAGTAACCCCTGTTGTCATGCCTTCCAACGGCCGTTTTCGTGGTACGGATGTTGTTCACGAGTCGCGCTTAAAACCATTCGTGCGCTGTGCACCACCGTCATAAACAGCGGCCTAATTGGCCGCTCCCGCGCGAGGGGGAAATTAGTGTAAGCACAATATTGACACCGTTTGACCTTCATCTTCTTCATATGTATATAATCATCGTCACGAAAAACGTCGTCTTCGTTCTAAAGATTGATCAGGCGATTCGGCCTAATAACTCCAACGCTGCTACTGTCTCCAAGACTCCAACGCTGCTACTGTCTTACAATAGTGTGGTTTAGCCCGTCAATTTTCGAAAGTCGTTCGGAAAGCCCAATCATCATAAAGTTGAAGAGAGTGGGCGAGGGGACGGATCCCTGAGGAGTTCCCTGCTGTCCGAGCTTCACTTCTTCGGACACTAGGTCTCCCACGTGGAGGACGGCTCTGCCTCGAGTGAGAAGAGAGCAGGTAAAGTAATTGAATTGATGCCCCAGTCCAAGGGCTGCGATTTCTTTCAAGATTGACGAGTGCGTTAAGGTATCGATCGCCTTTTCTAAATCTAGACCCACTATTGCACGAGTTTCCCGAGTGTTTCCGCCGTCTAGAATTTGATGCTTTAGGAGTAACATGGCGTCTTGAGTGGAAGACCCTTGTCGGAAACCGATCATGTGGTGCGGGAGGTAGTTGTTATCTTCGAGGTATCGACCAACCCTCTTTAGGACAACGTGCTCAGCCACCTTGCCCACGCACGACGTGGGAGATATGGGGCGTAGGTGATCTAGGCTCGGCACCTTTCCCGGTTTGGTGATGAGGACCATGTGAGCTAGTTTCCAGGCATCGGTTATCTCACTCCTTTTTCGTATTTCGTTGATAGTGTCCGTGAAGTAAGTGACGGAGGGATCGTCCAGGTTGCCTAGGAGCTTGTTGGTGATGCCGTTGGGGCCAGGGGCTGAGAGGCCATTGAGCTCATGGAGAGCTCGGTGCACATCTTCAATAAAAAAGTCGGCGTCTAAGTTGGTGTTGTCGCTACCAGAGTAATCGGGGTGAGGGGTCACAGGGCGCGTGGGAAGCGGAAGATATTTTCCCACGAGGTTCTTGACAACTTCTTCTGGTGGTACTGTTCGTTTAGCTTGATGAAGTATCTTCACGATTGGATAACGTTGATCCGTGCGGGTGTTGGTTTCATTTAGGAGGGATTTGAGTAAGTTTCACGTTTTGCCATTACGAACCTAACCATCAATCGAGTTACAAACTTCGTCCCACTGCCGTTTTGAAAGTATGCGGCAGTGATCCATCATGGCCTTGTTCAGCTGAGATACGCGTTTGCGTAACCTCCGATTAAGGTGCTGGCACTTCCATCGGCCCGATAGAGACTGTTTGGTCTCTAGTGCGTAGATGAGACGACTATCCATCTTTTCGGTTGTAAGGTTTGTACTGATAGTTTTGGTTGTCTTGTTGTCTTCAGCTTTGAGCTGGGCCGTCCACGTCTCGAGGCTCGGTGGGGTATATGGGAGGAGGTCGTTCTGCGCGGATTTTACGAAGGAGGTCCCAGTTGACCCACGTGTACGACTTGGTCTTCCTGCAGACTGTGGGGAGGTGTAAGGAGAATATGAAGTGGTCGCTACCGAAATCTACCGCGAGGTTGGACCAGCGGGCGTCGGTGATATTCTTGAAGCCGAGATCCGGCATAGTGCCTCTTTGAGTGGACGTACCGGTGCGAGTGGGGAAGGTCTTGTCCGTAATGAGAATAAGGTTCATTTCATTCGCATTTTTGCAAAGCTCGTTACCTCTGGGTGTGTCCTACACGTAGCCCCAGGCGCTATACGCGGCGTTAAAATCACCCGCAATCATTAGCGGGTTTGGCCCCGCGAGACGGACGGCTTTCTAGAACAAGCGTGTGAATCTTTGTCTATGGTGGCTGGGACTACTGTATACATTGAGCATGTACACGCTTTGTTGTGATATGTTGCCAGGGAGAATTTCGACAACAACATGTTCAATTTCGGGTACATTGAGACTGTGCGCGGTCCATGTAATCTTGTCAGCGACCAGGGTGGCGGTACCGGGTCCTCCCGAGGGGCCGGGCAACCACTGGTATCCGGAAAACGTGGCGGTTTGTACTACAGTATCTTGTAATAGCATGATGTGAAGTTTGGCTTCATGGCTACGGAGGTATTGCTGCAGGAAGGCTTTCTTGTGGGCGAAGCTCCTGCAGTTCCATTGCCAGATTCGCAACTCGTCAATTGGTCTGGCCATCTTGAAGCATGTAGGAGTCGGACTGAGCACTCGGCGGGTGCATAAGGACCACGTGAAGTGGTGGACTGGGCACGGCTGTACGTTGTGACAATGGCTTTCCCGCGGCAACGGCAGGGGCGACGACGTGATCGAGATATTGCTCCACATGGCCCAACCGATTACCGTGTGCCGCGAGGGTAGACTGCACGAGAGCCATGCTTTCGCCAAGAAAGCGAAGGCTTTCCTTAATCACCGACAGCGTGCTCTTAATTTCATCTGCCTTTAAGGCTGGCTGGTCTTAGGCGACCGCGCGTTTCTTGGGTGCGCTCTCTCCGTCGTCGTTACCGGCGTCTACGGGTTGTGGCTGTGACGGGGTGTCTGCAATGTCGACGTTGTCGGTGGTGGGCGTAGCAGCGCGTGCGTTTCTCTCAGTTTTCAGTTCGAAATTACGACTGTGAGTTTGCGTATTGTTTCTTTAATTGTCGCATTTTCGTGCTTAGAAATTGCTATCTCAGATGTGGTAGGTCATCATGCTCTGGGAGTCAACCCTACCCTGTCTGTGATATGATGTTTGCTTTCCCCCGGACGGCGTCCGCCCAAGTAAGAGTTCCCCGCTGTTGGCGTTGCCTGGCAATGTTGGCGGCGATGGCTCGGTGATCGTTGACGGGAGATCCCGGTGAGACTGGGGTGAGGCCTGGAACCGGAGTGGGAGCCGGAGCTTGACTCGGGCCGGGAACCTGGACGGGAACCGTGACGTGAACCGCAACGGGACCTGGAGTAGCCCCGCGATATAGTTCCGGTTGGGGTCCCACTTTGCGAGCTGCTGGAGTGGGTCCGAGGGTGGCTCCAGGACCTTGATGCACGCATGTGCGGTTCCTGGGAAGACTGCGGGATTGGGACCGGGACCGGCTGCCATCGGATCAACCGACCATCTATAGAAAGCTTCGAGGCTTGATCGTCGTCAGCGGTTGCGTTAAACTCGTTCATTGCTTCGTGACCGCTGTTGTGTCGCGTCGAGTGTGCTCGCTCTCATCGTCGTCGTCGCACCACGTATGGAATGTGGTAGCGTTTCTTACATTCCTCGTCAGCAGTACGTGAGGTGGGCTCCTTCGCAAAGCTTGCATGGTGATGTGCAGCGGTGTTCTTTTTCGCGGTTATGCACACTTCAGCCTCGGCAAATAACGTCTTCAGGGTTCGGGCAAACGTCCGCTCGATGGCCGAGCATACCGCAGGCGTAGCAATTATATATCTATCCACGGTATAGTGTACATTGAAGTAGCACCGATCCATATCGCACAAAATTGGGCACGCGATGTCCATCGAAGACCACGATCACTATGGTGGTACTTCCCATGTGCTTGGCAGCCAGGGCTAGTGGATTGCGGTCGTTGACATTCTTCGCATCAATGTCCGCCGAACCATCTTGCACGGGAATCCCTCGAATGACGCCTGTGCATGTAAAATGTGGTGCCTCTTCGATAGGCACTAACTTCATAGGTCTTGTCAGCGATGCGTATTTCCTTAACGTGCACGAAGCGATTACCATTTTCTCTCTTCGGCGTGCTTGCCACTAAGATAGTCTGTTTAACATTGGGCAGAGCATGTCTGCTTGCTGTTCCATTGGGCTGATACCTGCCGAAGTCAAAATGGCTTCAGCGATCGTCGTTGGGCCAACCCTAGCGATGTTAAGACCCCCTATGGGTATATTGATGATGCGGATGTCGTCCTTTGGTAGTTGAGGCCTTCGGCTTGCTCAAATATTTTTCTTCTTCACATTTTCTCTGTTGTGGGGCTTGTGCTGGTTGCGTTTCGAAGCGCTATATGACGGCGCACGTTTGGAGCCTTCATTTAGGGCTAGCGCTCAGCGACACGAGGTGGTCTGCTAGCCTTGGTCTGGCGTAATTTCCTTTGGGTCAATGTCTTCCCCTGTCACTTGGTACTCCATCGCTCAGCGAGACAGTGCAGCTACGGGGCGCGCGAGCAAGCACTCACCACGTTAGAGCCAAGAAGGGCTAGCTGTCGGCGGGCGAGCGACGATGGCGGAGACGCAATAAAATGCAAGAAACAAGCACTCACTGCACCCAAATCGTGTCGGCAGAGTCCTTGTATCTCCAGGAAGTCGTTACACTAATATAACGTTGAAATCGCGAAGTAACGTTGTGAAAACATTGAATAAAGCAGGAGCCGTAGTGGAAGCGTTTTCGCACACTTCGGCTTCTTCTTTCTTCCTCTTGTGTGCACATGAAATTAAAATATTTCGGAAAGGTTTTAACCCTTCCTCATTGGCCACGTGGCCAAGAGTCAGATACATCTCGCAAAGTGTATAGTCATTAGAAAAGGGGTTCCAGTCTTGGCTTGTCACTGACGCTAAACGAGTCGATGTGCTCAGGCTTGCGGAGTCACTGGCGCAAATGCCGTCGTGACTCCCCTTGGACTTAGTCTTGCAGGGGAGGGGGAAACCACTGCAAGTTCCCGCCCTTTTAGATTTATCTTTCAAACGCCGTACATTTTAATTGAATTGAGAGGTACAAGTATAGTGCGATCAATTTTTTAATGTGATTTTTTTATATTTATGGCTCGTGTAGGCCTGGTTCAGCACCCCCCCCCCCCGCTGAACCAGTCTATTAATAATGCAACGTAGTAATTCGTCCTACTATAAATATTTCTATTATTAATTTCAGATGTATTCAATTTCGCACTTGTGCATATCACATATTTGCGTCTTTTTGTATTCATTACATAAAATTACCATGCCATTTATGCTTTGAGAGTTTGGTGATGACACCAGTCGCTGTATAACTGTGATGTGTTTCTTTATTTCTTGTGTTTGTGATAATAATTACTATTTAGTGTCTTGCCAATTACAAGTGTCGTTTAGTGTTTTTTATGTTATGATGACGTTGCGACCCTTTAAAAAATCTGGTGGGTCCCTAAAAGTGTAAATACATGTACAAAAAACGACCAAATAAACTCAAGCTTCAAACTATAGTGCCTATAATATTCTAGGCACTATAATGCAACTGCCACTTTACCGTTTTCGGAGAATCATTGGATTCAGAAGAAGAATGCATTTACATAGGTTGGAGGACCACGCTCGTTTTTTTATTTTTATTTTAAAGCACGGTTGAAATTTTTATACGAATGAAAAAAAACTAATATGTCTTCCATGGCAATATGTGTGTTCCTCCTAGTGATATTTGTGTATTTACACCACTCCCCACTGTAGACGCACCCGGTACTGGAGTGAACACATAGCGACATTTTCACCTCGAAGACGGATGCCCACAAGCCTGCACCAATCAGCGCGCGCGTCATGAGCCACATGGTCGGTGAACCATTGATTGATTGATTTGTGGGGTTGAACATCCCAAAACAACCACATGATTATGAGAGACGCTGTAGTGGAGGGCTCCAGAAATTTCGACCACCTGGGGTTCTTTAACGTGCACCCAAATCTGAGCACACGGGCCTACAACATTTCCGCCTCCACCAGAAATGCAGCCGCCGCAGCCGGTATTCGATCCCGCGACCTTCGGGTCAGCAGCCGAGTACGTCGGTGAACCATGACCTCCAATATGGCGGGCGCGCGGCGGTTTTCTCTCCGGTCGTCCCGATTGCGTGGAAAGAGCGTGTTTTCAGAGGTGGGAGTGGCCAGCTCTGTTCCACGCTCCGCAGCGCTCCTTCGTATGGTCAAGCGCATATATTTCGTGTTCCTTTAGGCCGAGTACCTAAGGGAGCACGAAATATACGTGTCGACTAAAGGTAACAGGAAGACAGCGGTAATGAAAAACAGGGCACTCTGGAATTACAATAGGTATGATGTTGTGAGAGGAATATGGAAAGGGGTCATGGTTCCTGGTCTGACGTTCGGCAATGTGGTCTTGTGCATGAGATCATAAGTTCAAGCAAGATTAGAAATTAGGCAACGTGGAATAGGTAGGCTTGCCTTAGAAGCTCACGGGAATACACCAAATCAGGGATTACAAGGTGATATGGGATGGGCATCATTTGAGGGCAGAGAAGCTATCAGCAAGATACTGGAGAGGCGATTGAGATAAATGGTGGAGGAGCGTTGGGCTAGCAAGGTTTCCAGCTACTTGTACATGAAGAATGTCGATACAAAATGGAGGAAGCGAACCAGAAAATTGACTGGTAAATGCTTGGAAAACAGAAGGGGGCCAAGCCAAAAAGAATTATCGGTTAAGAAGAAGGTGAAGGAAGCTGAGACCGATATGTGGAGAATTGGCATGTCTGCACAAGAAATTTATCGAACTTTTAAGCAGGAAATTGCCAAGGAAAGGATCTATGATGATACTCGGGATAGTTCTCTACTGTTTGAGGCCAGGACGGGAGTACTGCGAACCAAGACATGTCGGGCCAAATACGAAGGGGTAAACACGGTATGCAGTGCATGTGGAAAGGAGGAGGAAACTGCCGAACACTTGATAATGTTCCGTAAAGGGCTTCACCCTATAGTTCAGGATGATGGCGCAGAGTTTTTCAAAGCACTGGGGTTTAGGGAAAGGGAGGGCAAAATAGACTTTAAACGGGTAGAATTAACTAGAAGGAGGTTATCTGATTGGTGGCTAAAGTCAAGGCACGAGTGAAAATCAAACCGTTCACTGCAAAGTACGAATCCTCAAACTTACTGTTTAAGGGAAAAAATAAATATAGTTTTTAGTTCATTAAGTATTACGGCTTGGTGGCGCTAGCCCCCCGCCCGATCTAAAGGGTACAGTCATATCCATTCATCCATCCATCCATCCATCCAACCATCCATCCATCCATCCATCCATCCATCCATCCAAAAGGCTGCTGCGCTGTTGACAAAGCATGCATGTAGCGAGAAAAAAAAAGGTTTTGCGCTTTTACATTACTTCACGATCATTTGGGAATGTCTGTCCAAGGTATACGAGAGGCAAAGTCAGTGATTGAGCATATATATTCTCAAATGGGCTTTTTCTTTTGCTGTAGATTTGCACCACCCATATTAGAGAACTCATAATTGGGATGCCTTTGAAAGAGATCCGGATGTGCTGGAACCTTACTGTACTTCGAAACTTGCAGACTGTATAAAACAAAAAGGACAGCCCGATCACCAAGCGAAGACAGAAGAATACCGCGTTCTACGCTCACGGGTTACAATCGATTAAAATGGTTACTTTATCTTTCCAGTCAACAAACTAGCGCTCCTTCTTGTTGTGACGCCGTTTAAAGAATCATCTCGTCGAGCCTCAGAAGCAGGATACAGGGAGGATGGTGCTGGTGGTCACCATGCATCTAGACTATGTCTAGACTGAACTTCGTGGGCTTTGCAACGACTACAGGCTGGTTACAGGCGCGTTTTGGTCACTTATGGTCGCCCTTTCACACTGTGAACTTTACAGGTTTTATGTGGATACGTCGGGCAATATAAGAACGAACATAGGAATACTTTGCTTCTTCAAGAAGTGCGCAACACGTTTTCATAGTCTAAGGCTCCTGGTATGAAAAACTGCGACGTTACATAGCAGTGACAATTCGCAGATTTTTGTTTACTCAGGAGTATAGCTACCTCAGGGAACACTTAGTTTTGATTAGAAAGACGCCGATTTGGATGCACTTCTCGTACAATAAGTGAACATGACACTGATATTGCGATTGTGCTACCAAAACATTATCAAAATTGAGAAGACGAAATAGGATACGATGCAAAGTCAGGCACTTTCACTGTGAGAGACGTAGGGAGTGAATGTAGGTCGGCTAATCGAAGCACAGTTCTACAATATTCCGGCAAAATTACTTCTCACGTACCCTACTTCAATCACATGACCAGTGCCCTCAGTTATCTAGAGCATAACTGTGCTTCGGTTGACCACCTCATAAATATCCGTACGCGATATAATAGTAAAATTATGAGTCAGGATAGGAGAGCAATACGATTCAACTACAACAATTAGCCCAGTTTTCGCCCATACAAGTCTACGGAAAGGAAAAATGCCAGAATGCCTCTATATTTCTCAAATCGAGCTATTGAGCACCGAGATAAAATGAACTCTAATGAAAAAAAAAGCAATGCTGCCACAAACGCATTGATACCTTCTTACAATAACCTATCAAGAAAATGCAGCAGTCGGTATGCTTTTTTTTCGTGAATTGGGGCAAAATAAATGCAGTAACAGAAACAAATGCTTTCCTTTAGTTCAGCCAGAAAATTCTGGCGGTGATTATTGCTGGTAGGCGGAAAAAACAGCCACGCGTTTGCTGGAATACCGCGCATCTCTGCTGTCTGCCGCGGTCTCCGCTGCCGCCGGAATCCGCGCCCTCTAGCGGTAGATAGGCGCGTGAGGCAATACACGTTCATTTTGCTGGAGTACAGTGGCTGGAATAACCTATTTTAGCCACTGTAGCTGGGGAGCGCAGCGATTGGGACGGCCTATAATAAACTAGAATATAGGACGGTCGGACAGAAACACGCCGTAAGCCCGGCATCTCGGAGGCCATGGGTGAACCCACCTAGGAGAGCACAAGGGCAGCAGCCAATTACATGAACGGGATGATTTCTTTCGACACGGAGACATTCGGCTGTCTTACTATGGTCATGTGGTCGGTACACTCAACCAACAATTGAGAACGCCACGTTGGCGTTGTTCAGCCAGTCGGAGTGGACGTACGGAGCCGCCGGCCTCGTGAGCTTTTCATATTGGACCTGTAATACAAGTAGATTGAACTTGAACAAACTGCATAGTTGCATCATCATTGTATTATTTATTGGGTTCTGCGCTTCCAGCTGAAAACACGGTCGAGAGGAATAATCTCGCCTAACTCATTTGTGGTTACTGCAAAGAAACGCCACTCGTAACTATTCAGATACCATATTCTCGTCCTTGCGTGAAACTTTTGGATGGTTGACAAAAGTAGTACTTCGTGCTGGTGTGGGTGAACTTGGTTTGTTCCTGAAGTACTGGCTTTCATTTCTGTGCTGCGATGTATTATCATCGTTCACCAAGGAGCCCGGTTATGCATTATTGCAGCACCTTTTAATAATGTCGTTTGTAAACAAAAAGCTCCAAGCAGAACATGGTATGTAAAAAAAAGGTAGGCACATGCATGCGTGTGCGCGTGTGTTTTACACGTCGTCGCAGTGTCACAAGACCACCACAACATGTTTTGATGACGCAACAAATGTCCCGTTTTCACATCCTAAGCAGGCACGAACACCGGCGCGCTTTTTGAACTGGCCGCATTAAAAGAAGGCGCGATGATTTATTTCTTGTACTCTCATTAATGTGACGCTCAATGAAGTAACTAACTAGCCGACGGTTGTTCATAAACAAAGTTGACTAAGACAGGGTAAACATTTTCTACTCCTCGAACGTAGGCTCTCACTGTGTCTTTTCATGTCCATTGTTTCTTTCTCCTGTCTTTTTTTTTTCGCTTTCGTAAAGTTAAACTTGATGAACTAAACACTTAAAAAAACGAGACCAAGGGCCATCACTGCGCCACGCAGGGAGCAGTTCGGACACTACTCAAAAATTCCAAGCAACGACGGCCTTCAGTCGTCGCCGCTATAGCTCAGTGGTAGAGCGCTGGTCTCGTAAACCAGCGGTCGTGAGTTCAATCCTCACTGGCGGCAAACACTTTTTTCTTTCACTTTCTTTTTTTTATTATCTATCCATCAGGTTACGATCATCCATTCAAAATCAACGTTCTCAATAGCAACTGGTTCCGTTTGCGAATGGCCAAGGCATAAATTTAGTCAATCATAATTGAGAAATTTGATCTCGATCGAGCGTAATCATTGTCGGAAGCACCCCTGGTTACGCAAGCCTGAGTGCGCAAGAAACTGGCCGGTAATGCATCCTATATTAAGCACAACTTAACGCAACTTCAGTTGGGGCTTATGGCCTCGAGGCCCACCTCCGCAAATGGCGGCGCCACTATGGGCGTGGCGTGCTTGGCAGGATCACGTGGTCTGGGCAGCTGCATCCGCTGTTTTTTTTTGGAGGGCTGCGCACGTGCTTTGAAAACGAAACTTTCACGTTCTTCCTGCGCTGCTCTCTGTTCAATTGCGGAGTTTTTTTTTTTTTTTGCTTTCTCGCACATTGAGCACAATGGAAGCTATCGTTGCAGGAGTGGCTTTCCGAAGGGGACGAAGATGGTGCTTCTCGGTGCCGGTGTGCCGGATCTATACAGCAGAACCCCTGCCTACACCTACCCATCCCAGTAGCGGATCTAGGAGAGGGCGGGAGGGGATGAGGACGGTAGGGGCGATCACCCCACTCCCCAAAGCCTGTGTCATCAGCCCCCCTCCCCCTATTCTTGAGTCTTTCCTGCCTATACCTCCAGTCACCGAATAGGACTATTAAGTGGCACCACTGTAAACACACATTAACAGTATTTATACTAAATTGCGGTTGTGCTAGTGAAAAAAAAAACGAAATATAACCCCGCCCTCC
This sequence comes from Rhipicephalus microplus, assembly GCF_043290135.1. Taxonomy (NCBI): domain Eukaryota; kingdom Metazoa; phylum Arthropoda; class Arachnida; order Ixodida; family Ixodidae; genus Rhipicephalus; species Rhipicephalus microplus. The sequence continues at coordinate 22,931 of NW_027465179.1, read as the reverse complement.
TCTTCGCTGTTACTTTAAGCGACTGCCCCACCCCTCCCCCCTAAAATGAGTGTCTGAATCCGCCCCTGATCCACCCAACAAAAAATTTCGTGAAGCGTGCACGGGCTGTGGATCTCAGAACTGGCAAGCAGTCATCAGCTACGAGTCGTGCGTCTAGCGAGCACTTTTGCGACGAAGATTTGCGTTACTGCGTCGGTGCTGTGATGCTCGATGAGCAGCATGAAGCACACGATCGGCCGCGCGCGCTACCCGCCGGCTAACGGTGTTCATCCGCCACAGGACAGAAAAGGCGCTACCTTGCTGGCAAACTACAATGACGCGCGTGAAAATGCTTGCAAATTACGCGTTGATGTTACCCGGCTTTGCAGCTGCAGGTTGCTGTAATAGCTTTACTCTTATTCACAGCGACTTTGAGTTCGTGTGGGTTCATGTGGACAGCCCAAAGTTTGCAGTACAAGTCCGGCGAACGTTATTCTAATTTATATCTCGTCTTTGACATTGCATGAAACTACACGCTTGGTTTCGTAGACCACTTCTTCGTTCACCAACAGTCTCCAAGTCGTAAAGCTTTGATCTGCTTGAGAATGAGTTGAGTGTAAACAGCGCAGCAAGTTCACTCCAGGAACGAAAAGGGAACTATAATTACGGAACATATTCAACAAAGCATCGCCGCTTCCTCCCGCTTTGTGCTTGCACAAAATGAAGCGAATGCACTGAATAGTGAAACAGGAGCAGACTCGACCGGAATTGCCCATTGAGAGGACCTAACGGTATGGTATAACTATCAGTTAAAGTGCAGGAAGAACAGACAGGAAGAGAGGACAAGCGCTTTCTCGCAACGGTACGTAGTGCGAAGCAATTTAAGAAATGACATTCAAATTTACACGTATTTAGACTGAAAAAAAATAAAAAGGCATTGGCTGGTCGTCACGGCATATCACAAATAGGCACAGCAAACGCCTGCAGTTGTAACGAAACGGTTTCTCATTTGCTATGATCAATCAATCAATCAATCATTCAATTGAATTATCAACCAAATAACTTTATTTTAACCAAAAAAGGAAACATTTGCGGTGAAAAAAATGTGGCCGGGTAAAAAGTTGTCAGACGACAGCTTGCAAAGCCTCAGCGACCCAGCGGCAGTGAAACGAGAGGGTGCAGCATTTGATCTCAAAGAATAAACCAAAAAGATGCTAAACATTTCAAGTATGCATTACAAATTACAATGCACAAACGAATACAAATATGCATTCACGTATGATAGACATAGACATATATGCAGAGTATTTAAATAATGAAATGAAAATAATTTGCAAAACACGTGTATGTTCCATTGTTACAAAAAGCAAGTTTGAATAGTAGCGTGAACAGCCCTCTGATTTATTTATTTTTAGTAGAAATAGCGCGTAGCCACAAACGTACTTATCTGTGTATACTCAGAAATCATCATATTCTGTGGTCTAAACTTCACAGCACGATTTAGAAAGGAAAAGAAGACAACTACCAGTTCCAGTGCAGCACGAAGCTAGAATGCAATTCATTCGGATTTCTCAGAAAGGAAAGCCTCTTTGTTGCCGAAAAATTCGTCACGGTCCGGGGTTCAAACTCAGGACGAACGCCCTTCTGGGGCGGTCGCTCGTGGCGAAAGTGGAGCCATCGATACGGACATCATGCAGACGCTCATATATATTCAGACTCAGACGCACCATAGGTGGCCACGCCCCCGCACGATCGCGGCCTCGTGATTTCCTTAAACAACACATTTCGCACAGTTTACACTGAGCGGCTGACTATATTTTCGGGCAAGAAGCAAGTTGAGGGGTCCCCAACGCGGTGACCACGTGAAACGGGCGCTTCGTTTTCCGCGGAGAGACAGTGACTGATTGTAAACTATCTGGTGCTTTCTGCTCAGCGAAAATCACTTTTTTAACACTAAAGCACTTATTTTGTTTCGAAAGTACCTACAGAAATCTTCTGTAGCGCTTCCGAGATGCGTTTTTCTTAAAGGGAAGCTGAAGCACTTTTCTAAAGAAAAAAATAACATAGAAGCGTGTAAGGGCAGTTTATACCTTGCTCAATTAGAAAAGCGATGTGAGAGTTCTCAAAAGTGAACGACGATAGCACTTTTTGGTGAAAAAAAAAACATGATGAAAAAATTGCACTTTTCGGTGAAAAAAAAACAGATGCCTGGTAGCTGTGGCCACCGTGCATCTTGAGACGCTGAGTGAACACGGTGACGTTATTCGATATGACGCGTCATCTGCAACATCAGCACTGCTGAAGAGTGGCCTCTTCGATTAGTTCCGGCAACAGCATGTCATGGGTTAGTCACGGAGGCTGTGGTTGAAGATGAGAAAGAGCTTGCTCCAGGCCAGAGAAAACGAAGATGACGTATGTTTCCACGCCCACACTTTCAAAAGAATTTCTTATAACGATTACACCTCAGATATTCAACAAATTCTATTGTTTCTCTCCTCCCCCTTTTTTCTTTTTTTTACATTGCGCCAAATTAGTTTTACAGTCAAAACACAGTAATCATATTGCCCTAGTCTATAAAACCTAAAGGTATTGACTTGCATTAACCACCGGCTTCTTAGCCAACCCCCCTTAGTGGGTGAGAGCCACAAAAGAAAGAAACAAGCAAGCAAAACTTCCAGCGCGCTCGCGAGGGCGGAGCCAGACAAGCTTTTATTTCGCCTATTCTAAAGCTCCTGCTGCTACAACCGCAAGAACAATTATGACATCGTCAACAATAATGTCGGTCTTTCCTAAACATGAACTTTGATTGAATTTCTAAAATCCCTTAGCTTCTCTTTAAGCGCCGGTAGCAAACGCTCTATGAGTCGTGCTCGATAGAGAGCGACTCGGTAACTCCTCGGTTTTAGGGGCGAAGCTCCTTATGGCGGCACCCGTTTGTTCCTCGTAGTCTTAGTAATAGTGGTAATGTGTAACCAGTCTTACATTTTGACCTCCAAGGTGGTGCCGGTGAGAGATTTCTTCTGTGCGTTGTTGAACAATAAAAAATTCGCAGCGTGCGCGTTAACTAAAGGCCGAATTCTCCTGTCTCTTATTCCCCCTCAGCAGCCATTGGCATGCACATTGAGCACTATCTGACAAGAAAGGGTTGCTACGTTATACTCGCTGGGCGTAACCTCTTTGGTTTTAGAAAGGTTTAGCGAGCGTTGGGCCGCAGTGCCATGAAACAGTGAACTAGTATATACCATGAACTCGAGGTGTTAAAGGTGGGAAGTAGACACGAAGCGCAAGCCGTAAGAAAGTGTGCGTGTGCTTCCTCTCGTTATGTCCGCTGGATGGCGGTGCTTCTATATGAGGAATATATGATGAAAAGATGCGAGATGGTGGTACTTGGAGTGTTGAATAGGTGGACGAATGGACACACCGACAGATGCATGGACGGACTCATGGATAGCTGCACCGACGGATGGACGCAAGGGCGGATGCATGAACGAACGCAGGGACGGACGCACAGATGGACGTGCGGACGCATGAACAGACGCACGGACGGTCCCACGGACGGACGCATGGACGGACGGAAGTAAGAAAGAATGAATGGACGGATGCTTCGCCCCACTCTCCATCATTCACTCCGTGGATATGCTGCCATTTTTTATTGAATATGGCGATTAAGGGAAAACCATGGAAAGCTGAACACGTTTGCGAGAGAAGCAAGTGAGAGGAAAAGAAGGAAAATAGGAAAATAACGCCAGGGAGGTTACCAGTCTATAGGCAGCCGGTTTGCTACCCTGCGCATGGGAGGGGGATTGGGGATATGAGAGATAGAGAGGAGAGAGGGAATAGAAATAAACACAGCTCATTAAGCAACACACGCGCGCGCACTCAGTCATAGTCCAGTCTTTTCTTTCGTGGTGTGTGACATTGATGTTACAGCCGCTTGTTCAAGTCCATGTCGCGTAGGAATTTCAACATTACTTTGGCGCCTTCTTTTGCAATGTCTTCTCTCGGGCACTTGAAAACATAGTGTCCACAGACATTTGGCTGTTGTCGATGCGCCGCAAGAACGGACGTCAGTGACTGTCTCTGGATGTCATACAACAGACAGTCGCCCAGGACGTACATGGTGAAGTGTCTCTTTGCAACGACAGGCATCGCAGACAGCGTTGTCGGCCATTCCTACGATAAATGAATAAGATTTTGTAAATGCCGCCCCTAGCCATAAGCGATGAAGAAGGGTGGCTTCTCTTCGGTCGAGCCCTGTGGGCATGCGGAGAGCCATCAAAGAGGACAGGTGGTGTTGGCGATTCGTCTGGGTGGTCTGGTTGCTTGGTGGGACCATACTGAAAGCGTGAGTTCCCGCGCAAGTCGTCGAAGATTACTGGCAGCATCGGTCCGCGAAAGTGGTATGGCTCCTTCTCGTATACCTACAAGAGCTGCCCGTGCGGCAGTATCGGCATGTTCATTCCCTATGACGCTGCAGTGACTTGGCAGCCACTGAAACGTCACATGGTGCCCTTTCTCGTGTGAAGTGTGGAGAAGGCATTGAATTTCGAAAACAAGCTGTTCGTACGGCCCGCGAAGCAGTGCTGAGAGCACAGATTGTAGGGCAGCCCTTGAGTCGCTGAAATCAACCATTGTTGCGGTGGTTCCCGATTGACCACACAAAATGCAGCGCGCAAAGCAGCTAGTTCCGCTGCTGTAGATGCCGTGGAGTGGTCAGTTCTAAAGCTGACGGTAACACCTCTTGCAGCAAGTAAGAGACGGTTAGGTGGCAGAAAAGTAGAGATAAAGGACAGAGATAGTAAGAAACTGAGGTCATTGTGCCACAAGTGGCATAGAGATCGGCCATGAATGTATACATTTCTTTATAATTGAATCGATTTAATCATAGTAGATAAGGCATTAGGCCAAAACAAAAAGAAAGTTTTCTTTTCGTTTTTTTTTCTTGCGAGCCTGGTGGGCCTCCTATCTAGTCATCTTCATCATTACTACGATCCTTTTTTTTATTCACGTTTATACTCTCGTCAACTGACCGGTATTCCAATAGCCATGTCATTCATGCGCTGATATCAATATTTTTTACGATAGGGGGTTGTTCTGACCTCCCCCGCCAATTCTTCCAGATATATTATTCATAAATATATAATCTTATGCTATTATCTCTTCCAAAAATAAATGATCTTACTGCTTTGCAAGCACTCAGGACTCGTTATCGAAGATACAATGTGAAACGGTGCCTAGAAGAGCACCGATTAATTGATATATTGGTGTTAAGCATTCCCACCATGGTCCAAAAAGCCAATTCTAGGCCAACGTACTCATGAGTCTGAGTGAGTTGTGCTTCAGTGAGCTTGAATCCGAGTGAGTCCGGCTCAGGAAAATTTTCGTTGAGTCTGAGTCCGAGTGAGTCTAAAGCGCAAAATATATTTCATGAATGAGTCGGAGTAAGCTCCACAAGTTTTGCCTACCTATGCTGGTGGCACATATGTCACTGCCCCGTTATAAAGGGAGTATCATAGCATCTATCCATCCATCCGGCCCATACAGTGCATGCGACGTCACAATAGCATCGCTAGAGTGATCCAGCGAGGCGGTTGGTAATTTCGCGGGACATGACCAAGCAGCGCAAAGGCACACTAACGTGAAATGGTTTCACCAGTATTCGTTAATCGATCTCCGCAACACCAAACGCTCTACTTTTGCCACAAGAACCCTATTCACAAATCAGACGAGGCGTAAATAAATAATGCCACTGGTGACACCACCTCGACTTCCAGCATGAACTTCCTGTGGAGTGATGGGTCGCGAACGAACGCCGTCTGCTATTTTAGGCATATCGGCATAAAAATTTACCACTGTTTGTGGCAGAGGAACTAATGTCAGATCGTGAAATTAAATTCTATAGAAATTCTGAGGCTACGCGGCTGTAACACCAAAACATACACATTAAGATCTGAGACGTCATTCTGAAGGGTTTCGGTGCGAAATTGAAGAAAGGAAATAGTTGTCTTAATTTTCTCTCGTGATAACGAACCATGATGGTCAATTAAACTAACACTAACAAAGCGGTCAGGCAACAAATTATCTACCAAACTGATTTAGCGATACGAATAAATTTCTTGCCACCATGAGTGAACTTGTTTTTTTAGTCTTAATTATTAATGAAAATTCTGAATACACAAAGTTTTTGTCTTGCCCTAATTAATTATACGGGGAGCAAGTGTACTTTTTCATCTAAATATTGCTATGGATCGTAAATGTTTACTGTTTTTTATAGCGACCTATGTGGGTTGCCATCAAAGATAGACAATATCTCATTTTTAAATAAATATGTGATGTCATTTCAGAAAATCTAAACTTATTTTATTTCGGGGCGTGCATTTTAGGTCGGTACTACCACAAGGTGATCTAACTCTACATTGTTTTTAAGTGGTAACGAACACGTTCAAAAGCTAAAAAACTTATTTTTAAATCTAGATTACGAGACTGATCATCACTTCGCAAGTGTGTCTGATTTTGGCGTTTTTAGCTAAGAACTTGCAACTTAATAAATAATTAATTATCTAATTTTGCTACATTTTGCGCAGTGGAAATCAATCTGATGCGAAACAGCGAGTAGTTGCGTAACCTGAATGTTTTGGCTTTAAGCCAAGTCTGACGAGTCTGCGTTTTCGTCTAAATTCAGAACTCGTGTGTTCATATCGTGGACTTAACAGACACGTTGACTACTCGGGCATGCAAAGAGTATACGTCATTGTCCGTTGCAATGTCTGCATCACTTACGTTATGGCACAGACGTCACTTATTTCATTCACTATAACGAGGAGTAAGTATATCCAGAGTTCGTTGGTGTAGCTGCGGGGACGAGCAACGCTAGAATTTATAGCTTGTCGAGTCACAGGAATATATATGTAAGCGTGTGTGTGCCACGTTGAAATCAGGAACTATCCCGAATCGTATGTCTTTCTCAAGACACGAAGTGCCTTGTAAAATTTTCAATGTCTATTTTCGCTGTTCTCATAATCACGCGTCATTGGCCGTATTATATTATTAAGCGCGGTAGATGACTTATTTCTGTCGCCATTTAAAGAACTCTGCAACAGCTATATGTGAAACTGAGAGAAAAACGGCGCACACTCCATAATTTTATTTTATTTGTTAATTTATCCATACTTTAAGCACACGTGCCTGAACAGGAGTTATCGGGCACAAGTTTATGATTTTGAAAAATCAGTACAAAAGGGCAAGAAACTCCCACAAAATGCGACCAAGTAAAAAAATTCTTACATTCACTACAGCACTACAGCACAACTCAGCATGACACGGGTGAGCAACCCCGCACCCCACCTTTCAGCACCCATTCCCCTAATTATTTATTCCCCGCCACTGCAGCTGGTTTATTAAAAATGTACGTTTTGGGCGATGGCGGAAGCGATAGTCTCCTGGAGTATCATTCGAAGGAATTTACTCCTAAACTTCACTTTCCGAAAGCCGATGTTCAAATAATACAGGCCGGTGTGATCAGCACTTTCTTTTAATTTTTGCATTCACTGCGAAGCTCTTATTAGAAACTCCTCCAGTGGTATCTACCTCAGAAATTTGCCCCCCTCCCACATCCCTAAGTTTTTAACGGAGAACACCGCGTCTGCCTAAACCTGCCATAGCGATCCTGTGGTAACGGTAGCTCCTGCTGCTGACCCGAAGGTTACAAAGTCGAATCTTAGTCGCGGCGCCTTCATTTTGATGGAACTTAAATGCTAGGGGCTTGTATACAGATTCTTTGAAATTTCCGGATCCCGCCAGTGTGGCGTTCCTCTTATCCATGTGGTGGTTTTCGTGCGTGAAACCCCATCAATTATTACTTCGTGCGAGTCTATGCAGAGCAATATAACTATATTAAGTGTGAACTGACGATTTCACACCTGGACGTCCGTCCTTCTATACATACTCCAACAATGCTGGTGGAGTTCTCGAGAGAGAGGGGTCTTTATTTTCGTGACGACTAGCAAAAACTGGAATTTACGGCCAAGTGCTTTGGTTTTTTTTTTTTGCCCCATGCCATCTTTCGTGGCTCTGGCTTGTGACATTCAGGTTTGTGTGTGACTTCGCGGTGAAGAACTTATGCAGAATAAAGATGGCAAAATTATGAAGTGTATTCAAACAATAATAATAATAATAATAACAACAATAATACCCGGGTTTTTACGTTCAAAAACCACGACGTGGTTATGAGGGAAGACGTAGTGGAGAGCTTCGGAAATTTCTACCATCTAGTGTTTTTTGTATTGCAATGACATCGAACAGTACACGGGCCTGTACAACTCTGTCTCTACCGAAATTCTACCGCCGCGGACAGGTCCAACCGGCGATATTCGGGTCAGTGCGCAGCCAAAAACCGTATCCACTGATTGACCGTGACGGACATACAGTAGCAAGATTACTGTACACTTCTTTTATATATGTATTATGTAAGTATTGTTACAAACAGCGACGTAGGCATTTTTTCTTGGGGGGGGGGGGGGGGCCATTTTGTTTTGAAGTGGGGACTGGGCAGGCACATGTAGCCGGGTGTCATTTTGTGCTCTGTGCACCATAGTGAAAAAAAAACATGGGGGGGGGGGGGGGGCGGGAGCACACATTTGGTGTGCCACCCCTTGGCTAAATTTACCTCTGGTTACAAATTACAGCTGACTTAAATAATGACATTATTTTGCCTTTCGAAAAGCAACTAAGTCACAAAATGAAGTTTATCATTCATGCACTAGTTCTCCTGTGCACTTTATTCAACTTCCAACAATTGTTAACCGTGGTTCTATCTACAGCAAAAGCAGGATAGAATCACGAAAAACGCCGTAGAGGGGGTGTCCGACTTAAGTTTTGAGCGCCTTGGTGTCTCTTACGTGCATCTGAATTTAAGTACTCGGGCGCCCTTTGCATTTTGCCTTCATCGATCTGCGTTCACACTGCCTCCATCTCTGTCACAATGGTGAACTTGACCACGGAGCACATAGAGGAGCATCCACTCAGCTCCTTCTCGCCTCGACCCAAGCTCTTTCTTTGTTACATTGATTGATTGATGTGTAGGGTTTAACGTCCCAAAACCACGATGTGATTATGAGAGACGCCGTAGTGGAGGGCTCCGGAAATTTCGACAACCTGGGGTTTTTTAACGTGCACCCAAATCTGAGCACACGGGTCCAGAACATGGACGATTACTTTTGTGCATAGGCGTATCAGCCGGGGGGGGGGCACTGAGAAAAGTTGGGAAGGCTGAGCCCCCCCCCCCCCCCTCCACTTCTGACAGTGCCTCATGGTCACTATTGGCTGCACGCTGGGGAAACTAACAGATAAGGCGATGTTTTCCGTCAAAAGAGTAATCACTCAATTTTGTTCCTATGGGAGAATAAAAATGTTACGGGGCAATGTTCTAACAGACTAAAATTTCGACATTTCCACTGTGATCATTTTCTTTGTAGACTCTTTGCGGTGCGGCTCGCCTGTGTGATGCTTTCGCGACCTATGCTGTAGAATTGCAGAGCAGGCAAACGGTGAACAGGGGCTCTATATTATTGCATCCCTACTTCATGCTTTTATTCTGATATCACTTGTTGATGCAGTTAACGATGGGAACGAGCAAACTGTTTATGGACCGGCCAAAGCATTTGCTGCTTCCGCAAAATAATTTTCTTCGAAAAGGATATACCATCACCGCTGCTCTGTGGAAGCGGCTACAAGCCGATGAGTGTGACGAATCATTTTTGGTGTTTAAGTTGTCTCTACCGAAAGGCTAAACATTTTTTTTTTCACTTTAGTCAATGGTGAACCTGATCAGCCTTGCTTATGGTAACCGGGAGCCATAGCAGTATCTTGCAAAGTGGCCACGAATAAAGCAGCGAAGTGGAGTTCAGTGAGAAGCCCAGCTTTTAAGCTAGCCCCACAAATTGACCCACAGGACCGAGGAGAAGATTAAATACCGTGGTTTTAACGCGAGAGCTGTTATGACATCAAAACTCGGGTTGCGCGTGGCGCCGTAGTTGTCTGCCGCCGCCCCCACCGGTGCCCGTAACCACATCACACGAAATTAGTAAAAAAAATATTTGTAGCAATGATACTATGGGACTGGAACCTGAGTCGGCTGGGTGCCAGCCAATATGCTACCACTGAGCCACGCCGCTGATTTTTTTTTCTTTAATGAATGAGATTATCACCAGTAAGTACACAGAACATACTTCATCAGAAGTCAGGCAAACACACACAAGCGTCAAGAACGGGAAGCCACTCCGGAACGGGGTCAAAAGTCTTGACAACACTGCGCACTTGAGCAGCAGCTTCTCGGAAGACAGATCTCGTCGACCGTGGTGGCTCGGCGTGTCTATCGATCATGCGACTTTTCCATAATGAATAAAGTCCCAACAACATAAACAAGTCGTAAGGAGTACTATCAGTCAGACTCTTTTTGAACGGAAGGAACCTAATACCGTGGGCTGTGATTGGAAGTTCTTTTCCTAACGTTCTTTTTAGAGTGTCCCAAAAATAAAAAGCATCACGACAATGAATAAAACAATGCTCTATAGTCTCAGGTTGGTTGCAGAGTCTACAATTCACTGTCCAGGGTACGTATATTGTTTTTTCATTTAGCCACGTTTTCACTGGCAGCGTGGAAGTGTGCAGTTTAAAGAAAAATGTTTTGGCTGAAGGAGACATACACATTCTACGTACACGAAATAATACATCGTGACCAGACAGAAGCGAATATGGCTTTCGATAAACACGTTCGGGAAAAAGGTCATTCACAAGTGCAGCGGTTAATTTTTTTCTGTCAATAGTATACAAATACTCTAAGGTAAAGCTGGCTTTCAAAAAACTGACAGTATCAGCAATTTCTTTTAGGAATCTCCGCAACGGCAATTCCTTAGCAACGCTTGTTGTGACATGAATAAAAGGAAGGTGGTAACATAGACGGTTACGAAGAACCGCTAATAAAAATGGGTGGCACACATCCTTGGGGTAGAAAAATCGCAACACCAACTGTCGCACGAACAAATGCACAAGACCGAGGCCACCCTTTTAAAGTGGAAGAAAAAGATTGTCTCTTCTCATGGGCTCCCAGGAAGAGCTCCAAATAAATCAGGAAAATATCCTATGAAGGGCTTGAATGTGTACCCGAGAGCAATGCAACACCTGCAGATTATAAATAAGCTTCGATACAAGGAATATATCGCCCGCTTTCGCTCTGGCAAAAATTGAAAGCTCCCGTCCGTGCCATGTTGCCACCTTTCGGCGGATCGTAGTTATCGCAGCGGTCCAGTGTGGGCCGCTGTTACGATAGTTATCGAGAGGCACACCAAGGTATTTCATAGGAGCCGCATTCCAATGAGTATTTGCGAAGACCGAAGGAGTTGTAGCCCACATGCCTAGCCAGAATCCCCTACTTTTATCAAAATTTATGCTGGCGCCAGCGACTTCACAGAAACGTAAAGTAGTGTTGACCGCTTCTTGAACACTGGGTTTATCAGCGCAAAAGAAGGCAATGTCATCTGCATAAGCTAGAACTTTAACTTCCTCAGCATCATATCGGTAGCCTTTTATGCTGTACTTTAGAAGCACACTTAAACATAAAGGTTCGAGATAATTTGCAAAAAGCAAAGGTGACAGCGGACATCCCTGACGTACAGATGAATTTAACACTATTATATTGAAAAGTGTGCGATTTACAATTAGCCTAGTTGTGCACTTCTTATAACAGAGTGAGATACCATTGTGTAGTACATCACCCAACTGCAGGTGTCTTAGGAGCCGGAACAAAAAAGCATGCTGTACCTTATCAAATGCTTTTAAAAGGTCTATTCGAAGGAGGGCTACTTGGTCCATGCTACCATCTATACACTCAAGAACTGAACATGCAATATGAATGTTTGTCTGTACAGAGTGACCACGAATTCCACATGTTTGGTGGTCACCTACACATTTAGTCATCACTGTCTGTAGCCGATTTGTCAACAATTTAGCAAATATCTTGTAGTCAACGTTACATAACGATATAAGCCTGTATTCGTTAGCTCCCTTTAATGCGTCAGGATCAGCACTTTTTGGGATTGATGTTGTATGGCCCTGATAGAAAGAAGGAGGAAGTTCACCACGGTCATAAGCCTCTTTAAAAAGTTGCTCAAGGAAAGGTATCAGAAGTTCCTGAAAAGCTATGTAAAATTCGCCACTAAGGCCATCTGGGTCAGGAGTTTTGTTTTTCTGCAACGTTGTTATTGCAAATCTAATTTCCTCTCTGGTTATTGGCCCCTTTACAGTGAGTCTATCATCATCTTGTAACTGAGGCACAAGGGCAATAAAGTGGTTAGCTCAGCCGCGGTGAACAAACATTTGTAGTAATCTTCAAATGCGGCTTTTATTTCACATGTCTCTGTGCAAAGGGAACCCCGCGACTCAATTTGCAGTATCTGTTTAGAAAGTGCATATCTCTTTTCATCCCCGAGGGATTTTTTAGTGGGTTCCTCTTCAGTGAAATGGGTAACACGGGAACGAATCTTAGCTCCTCTGTATAAATCTGTATCATGTTTTTGTATCTGTGCTCAAATCACATTTATCTCGTCCCCGTACAATCCCGGCTGTTGACTTTCAAAAGTATGGAGCTTATGAAGTGATTCATAAAGATAGCGCTTTTCAGATTTTTTTCTTTGCGCTATTTCGCATGAAATACTAATTGCCTGATACTTGACTCTTTCTTTGAACCTTTCCCATTGAGCGAAAATTGGCAGCTGTCGACACTGTGTTACCTCTTGTACCGATTCTTTTACTGTTTTAACAAAACAATCTTTACACAACTGTACGTTAAGCTTCCATAGGTCCCAATTTAGAGGGGTTTTACGAAAATTTTCAGGACCCCAAGAAACAGTGACCAAGCAATGGTCTGTAAAAAATATGGGCTTTACAGCATAATTATGAATGTGAGACCATAAGCTTAGAGATACATATACATGGTCAAGCCGAGCATGAGAGATGCCTTGAAAGTGCGTGAACCTCACCGAGGAAGGTGCATGCGCTCCCACATCTATTAAATTGTGGTCATTCAATAGTTTCTGCAGTAAGGCTGCACTTGCATCATAACGATTGGTTATATATGAATCATCTCTAGCGTCACAAACACAATTAAAGTCTCCAAAAATTACCAAAGTTCTGTCAGTGTTTAGTAGCGAAGTTAAAGAAAGGAAAAAAGAATTCCTTTCATTCACTTTGGAGGGAGCATAGACACAGATAAACCTCCAAATATGGGAATGAAAAGATAAGTCGCAACAAATGAGGCGTCCTTCCCCATCAGCATGTAGTGACGTCAAAATATGATTCAAGTGCTTTCTAACTAATAAAAAGCATCCAGCGGATGCACCACGTGCTGGGCTGATGTATAAATTGTAATCACGGAAAACTTCCAGTGCAAGATCGGCGTCACGAGCAGCGGAAATCTTAGTCTCTTGCATTGCAAGTACATCAATGTTGTACTGCTCAAGCACGTGGCGCAACTGCCACTGACGCCTTACATTCCTCAAGCCACGTACGTTGAGTGTCGCTACACACATGGGAAACGTTAGCGCGGTAGCCATTTTGATATCTTAGAACTTTTGTAGGTCACCTTTAGCCACAGGGCAACCTGTGGCTTTACCTCCTTTGCACTTTTTAGGAGCACTTTCCTCAGGACGCTGGCATAGACGGCGCGTCTCTCGGTCCCCAAAGAAGGTGACACGTGGACCACACGAAGACACTTGCTCTGTCGTGTCTGGCGCACTCGTTGTTGCTTCATCGGTGACCGGTGCCTGACGCTTCCTTGTCTGACTGCTATCCATTCCTGCTTGTTCCTCATTGTCAGGAGGCTTGTCTTTAAGGCCTTCCAAGTGGTGTTCGTCTGCAGCATTGAATTCATTTATGCTTTCACTGGCGTCGTTAGCGGTGTTATTTCGCGTGCCAAGCGTATCCATGGACAAGTGTTCAGCTTCCTTTAAGGCACCTTCTGCTCCTCCCGCTGCTTCTCCTGTCGCATCAACTACCTCAGTGACATCTATAAGATGATCCAGATGTTGCTCTTCTGTGCCTTGGCCAGAACGGAGTTTGTTGGCATAAGTCGACACGCAGGCATACGACGAGTGACCAAAACGCTTGCACTGCAAGCACCTCGGTGTTTTGCACTGTCGTCGTACATGCCCCACTCGCTTGCACCGAAGACACAGTGGAGGCCTACCGGGAATACGTACGAGGCATTGGTGGCCATACATTGACATAAGGTGCGGTATTGAGCTTACAGTGATGGTGTCCTTGAGCTCCAAGGCAACGCCTCTATTTGTTGTCATCCATTGTTCCATTCCTGCACATCTCCATGCCTCCCTTTAAACGGACTTCACAACGCCGTAAGCTTGGAACGCCTCTTCAACACGTCGCGATTCAAGATGAGGCGGAAGCCAAAGAAGTTTCAGCCTAATATTCTTGGTCTCCGGATCTAGTACCATGCACTTCAGCCCTTTTACACGGAGCTTACCACAAGTGACGAGTTTCTGTTTCGTCATGCTGCTTGCACACGTAACCATCCATACATGGCTCATTTGATACAGGCCAACTCCTATAATGTCCGCTGTGCTCACCACTTTAAGCAGCGCGTCACGGAAGTCTGGGGCACGGTACGGCCTGCCACTCAAGTCGGCATGAAGAAAAACGGAATTCAGAACGTCGTTACCAGTTGGAAGACGTGGCGGGACGACTTTATAGCTTGAGTCTTCATCATGAAACGGAGTCGATGATCCTCGGCCGTTGGCCGATACACTGTTACCAGCAGAGAGCATGATGCTGATGCTGATGCTGATGGCCTCTGATGGATGGCGCTTACCCACAGAGGGGGATGGGCCAAGAACCGGGCGGCAGGATACTTAAATGAGACTAATATCAAAATGAAGCCAATCTGAAAAAGTAGTTTAAAAATAATACTACCAAAAAACAAAAATGTTTGCTGAGCAAGCGGTCAAACCATCTCTTGTTTTTGATCGACATAGCTACGAATTATAAACTAAAGATCTGAAAAGGTAGGGGTTCACTAGCATGGTAATCTTTTAGTTGCGTTGATGTAATCAAACACAGTGGAGCATACATCCCTGTGGAAGTAACCAAATAGAGTTCCGCCAAGTGATAAAATTACTGTTAGATTTACTTGTATTCCTAGCTTTTGTGATGGGGCTACTAGAAATCTTTTTCTCTAAAAAGAATAACGATGACAGAATAAAAAGAAATGTTCAATTGTTTCAATTTCGTTGCACCAAACGCATAGCGGTGACGCCTTGAGCCGAGCTTTGTTAAGGTAATAATTTAGTTGTGGAACTGCACAGCGCGATCTGGTATAAGTGACCTGTAACTGGCGAGATACACACCACTGTTTATTCCAGCAATAGCTCAAATGCTCGAAATATTTGAATTTATCCAAATTACCTTTTCCCCATTGCAGGCAAGCATTTCGGTACCTTAGCGCTGTCACGTAAGCCGTATCTGGCAAAACTGGGATGGTGGGCCCACCCAGGGATACTGCTGCTAAAGAGTCCGCCATTTCGTTCAAATATAATCCGCGGTGGCCTGGTACCCATAGCAAATGC
Source organism: Rhipicephalus microplus (assembly GCF_043290135.1). Taxonomy (NCBI): domain Eukaryota; kingdom Metazoa; phylum Arthropoda; class Arachnida; order Ixodida; family Ixodidae; genus Rhipicephalus; species Rhipicephalus microplus. Next base: position 7,320 of record NW_027465179.1, on the reverse strand, counting down.
AGTTTTTTGACGTTATTCGGTACTAAATGCCGAAACGTATTCAGCATCTCTGAATTTACTGCCGCAGAAAGTGCATTACAAACTGATAACGAATATGTAATGATAACTGCTAATGATTCGCTTGAGGGCAATTTGCGTAGGGCAAGAACAATGGCCAATAATTCTGCAATGAATACAGGGGTATAATCTGGGAGTCGAATCGAAAAGGACCACTCCAAAGAAGGAGAGAAAATGCCAACCCCAGCCTTTTCTTTTGACACAGATGCATCAGTCGCAATGATATTGCTTATCTCTAGGTGAGCTAGATAATCTGCTAACTGGTCATTTAAATACCTATATGCCAATTGTTTCGCATATGAGGAAATATATAATCGAATTGTATGCTAAGCATTGACTTTAGGTTGTGTATTGGACCAGTATGACTAATTTTTACATTCAGTTGCTTTAGTAGCGCTTGTGCAAATACTATTTGCGGGATGTGTAGTCGCGACCAATGGGTTTCGAAAAATAAAGCCGGTTCTTGAATGAAAGCGTAAAGTTAGAGTCTTTGGTATGAACTGTATATCTTTAAGAATGCTTGCACAGTAAGAATTTTAAACCTATTTAGCAGAGAAGGTAGGCGAGCTTCCATATACAACATGTTATTTGCAACAAACTTTGGTAAACCCAGACACAAACGCAACGCTTCTCTTTCCAGTAGTATTAGGGGTCTCATTTTATAGGCTGCGCTGCCAGAAAATAGTACACATCCGAATTCCATGATGGGCCGCACATAAAGTTTATATATCATTATTAGCACATCTCTTCTTAAACCCGCTTTACGGTTTGCGAGCTTCCGTAGCCACCCCATGGCCCGTGTTGCCCTGGAGTACACATCATCAATGGGACTTCTCCAATTTAATGTGTCGTTATATATGATGCCCAAATATTTAAGAGAATTCGCCAGCGGAATGAGCTCATTACTATAGATTAACGAGATGTTGATAGGCTGCAGAAAAGAGAATGCAAGAAGCACACTTTTTTTACATTCAGGGTCATATGAATATTTTTAAGCCATCTTTCTATCATATTGAGATAATTTTGTAGACTCTGGTATAATGAGTGAAGGTCGGTATTACTTGCAAAGAAAGCAATATCGCCCACGTACACATATAACTGAATATCCTTAGTTGATGAAATAGAGCTTAAGAAAATGTTTAATAAAACTGGCAACAGGACAGCCCCCTGTGGTACGCCACGTGTCTGCTTATATCTATTCGACGAGTACGCATCTTTAAAGCAGTAATATTCTCTCCGACTTAAAAACTCCGACACCCGCGCAGTGATGTAGTTGGGAAAGTGGTGATATTCCATCTGTTTTAATAAAATTGAATGCTCAACCCTATCGCCCACTTTAGCCAAATCTAGAGTAACTAAAGCACAGTATTGGCGCCGACGCCGAGCCAGTTGTATTCGGCTCTTTAAGTCAACATGCGCACACCATATTGAGCAACCGGATCTGAAACCAATTTGACTGGGGTTTAATAGTGCGTTATTATTAATATATTTTATTACCCGGGCATTCAAAACTCTTTTAATTAGCTTAGTCAGATTTGACGTGAGTGATATCGGCCTTACATTGTCCAAGGCGAATCCCTTTTCCTGCTTTTTTAAGAAGTGTAATCACTTTAGACAGCTTCCATTCCGCAGGTATCCAAGCTTTTGTCAAAGAACAATTCACCAGATTAAGTACTTCAGTTGGACAAATCTCGAATATTACTTTTATTTTTACAAATATTTTTTACTTGTAGTCTATCGGCCAATCCTTGGCGGGAGTGGAAGCTAACCAAGGGGAGTGCCCTTGGCCGGGGGAAAAAAAATGACATCAAGATCGAATGACTCGCTTCAGCTGAGAAAGACCAATACAGTTACCGGAAAATAACGAACTCTCAAAGAACAATAAGGATACTGCTGCCCGATCCTGAGCCCGGGCAGCTTCTTCATAGTCGGCGGACACCACCAGCGTGAGCTTGCGTTGGTGAGTTTGCGTGAGGCTTGCTCTCTTCGCCTTAACAATCGCGCGCCGTCTTTTTTGGAAGCATTTTGGAACGCAGCCGATCGGTGCGGCTTCTTCTTCCTCTTTCCGCCGCTGATTGGGTCGTTTTGGCAATCTTGCCTGAGGTATACGCTTGATGCCGGGAAAGAAATCGCGTTAAGGCGACTCATAAAATGTTTTAAAACAGCAAAAGAACAACCAGCCGTCGCACGATGCGAATAGCGTAACGAGTGGGTCGTAAAATTCTGCAATCCATTACAAAACTTGTTCTTGTGCACCTATAAACTGTGGCGCATACCCACTTCAGGCATTAATAGCATAACGAATGCTGGCCTACTACCCAAAAATTATTAATAATACCGTAGTGGGTATCAAGCAAGTGTGCTTGCAGCAGTTACTCAATGAGTGTTTAGAAAAGGCTCTGAAAGGCCGCTCTTCTAGATCAGTTCGCCGTGACTGTGCTGCACCTTCCGCGCAGGCCTGGCGTTTTTCAGCACTATAGAGGCTCAGTTAGGAATCGGGCTAATTGGTTTTCACTCAACTTGATTTGTCTTTTACTGCTCAAAATACGTCTCGGACAGCAAACCAGCACCCACGTGCAGCTCTGCCTATTTCTCTTCATTTCTCTTTCTCTCAGCAAGTGTGAGCTCACTGAGATGTATACAGGCAAAAAACTACTAAACACCGTTACGCTGCATGTGGAAATATTTTATTAAACTCATAATCCAACTCGCCAGCTGCTATAAGTAGCCGCTGCTTATGTGATTGGCAGCAATAGCCTACTGAATTACATTTTGAAGGAGATGCTCTTCAACTTCGTGACGTCATATAACAGCAGGCGATTTTGTGGCAGACAGAAAACCTTAAAAGCGAAAGAACCAATGGAAAACAGCATACCGTATCGAAAATAGTTTATTCTCTTATTTTTTACGTGGTCGTGCATAGGTGGTCATTTTACGTAATGGGGCATTTTTGCGTCACTTGTTGCCTCGCGTAACAAGCTGGTGCAGTGTGAGTGACAAAGACTGTTTACACCAATATATTCTCTCAAGGTTCCCCTCAAGCTGCTCAGTGCAGCTTTTTTGCCTAGTCTCCTCGCAGCCTTGTTGCGCAATAAACTCGTTTGAATTCAATGTACAGCTAACGATTATTTCGAAAGAAAGCAACGAGGGATAGTTTAACGTTAGGATTGCCCAAACTTTGTTCTTTCAAAAGAAAATTTTGTTTACATTATTTGTGTTGATGTATTTATGCAGGCGCCTGGGTCCCGTTAAGAAGTTTCGATACAAATACAATGAATATAAACAATGTACTACGCCCCTAACACCACAAATGATACATTTTTCAGGAAAAGGGTTGAGACGTTGATATTAAGTTATTAACAGCTATATAACAATAGCAATATTATCGATAATTGCACGCTTCAAGAACAGTAATCAGACTATTAGTAAATAAAGCAAATTATATTATACGCATGCGTGATCATATGCAGGAAAGTGTAATACTTATATAAAAATAAACCAGCAATCATTCCATGTAAAGTCATGGTTGGTCCCTCCACCATGGGAATTTGCATATAACGCGAATGTAAAACGCGCCTTTTTACAGGGGTAATTAAATGTTTACTGAGTATAGATAAATGATCGAGGGTTTGCCGAAAGTATGTTTTGGTGTTTGACAGCTGTAGCCCCTATCTGCGCGGATGTCTCCTCGTTGACGCTTGGTACGTCCCCATGCTGACTAACAATCATGCTAAATTTATTAAACCTTTGTGGTATCTGTAGACGTTAACCGCCAAAGCATAATCTGAGAAAGAGGCGTGATGGCAAGATGAGCGTCGCATATATATATATATATATATATATATATATATATATATATATATATATATATATATATATATATATATATATATATATATATATATATATATATATATATATATATATATATATATATGCCTTTATGAGAGATGATGAATGCGAGAGTCTACGGATCTGGTAGATCACCGCTCATTCTCTCCTCGTTCTTTTCTTCTTCCACCCGTCCCCTTAGTATCGTAGCGATTCCCCCCTTGCAGACGATGCCCACCGGGCGAGTTAGGCTTCGTTGCGATGATGATACCGCTTAAAACGGGTAACATGAACGACGTTGGTCTTGCTTGAGCGGCGGCCAGTTGACAACATCCAAGATATCACGTATGTGACATCACTGAGACGTTCTAGGACAACAAACGGACCAGCGTAGTTGGCCAGAAACTTTTGGCAGAGGCCTCGCTTGCGAAGCGGCGTCCAAAGTCACACCAAATCCCCTTTCTCAGAACAATACGTGCCGGTGACTTCTGTCGTAACGGTTCTTCGAGCGATTCTGGGAGACGAAAGTTCGAAGACAGGCGATGCGCCGCGCCTCTTCTGCACGGCAAATGGTTTCGGCGAGAGTAGGTTTATCAGTCTCGGAAAAAGGAAGAATAGTGTCAAGAGCTGTGTGGGGTTGGCGTGCGTATAGCAGATAAAATGGACTGTATCTCGTTGTTTCGTGCTGTTCAGTGTTGTAGGCGAAAGTTATAAATGGCAATATCGCGTCCCATGTTTTGTGTCCGGAATCAACATACATGGCAATCATGTTGACGAGAGTCCTATTAGTTGGTTCCGCTGGCCTCTCTTCCAAACTACGTCCCAAATACGAAGGCCCCTACCGTGTCATCGAGCGCACCTCACCCGTCAACTATCTGATCGAACCCGTTGAACAATCTTCGGACATGCGCCGCCGTGGGCGAGACATCGTCAACGTGGAGCGCCTGAAGGCTTATTATGACCCGCTCATAATAACAAGCTGTTAGGTCGCCAGGCGGCTCCCTCTTCGACCCCGGGGTAATTGTAGCGAAGCCTCCGAACTATGAAATGGGTCGAACTCTTGAGTACCTTCTAGTGGGGCTACCCAACAAGGACGCCGCTCGCGCTGAGAGCCCGTGCTTGGCTGTGACTGTCGCCATTATATATATTCTCGCTCGTTGCCGGCTAATAAACGCCTAACAATATATATATATATATATATATATATATATATATATATATATATATATATATATATATATATATATATATATATATATATATATATATACTATATATATATATATATATATCGGCTGTCGAGTGAGGTTGGAGTGCACACCCCCGACTGGCAGGAAAGTTGGTACGCCACTGCTTTTGTGCCTTCCAGACGTCTGAAATTGAAAACTTCAGACGGCACCTAAATTCCGTGCACCCAGCCATACGATTCACGGCCGAGTGTGATATCGCTCACAGCCTGTCCTTTCTCGACGTCCGGGCGGCAAGAAAGCCGTTACCTTCAGTATGATTCATCTCATCCCTCCAGCCACAAGGCCTCCATTGTGACCACGTTACTCCAGAGAGCCAGGAACATATGCTCCAGTGACACGGAGCGCTCGAAAGAAGAGGCTCGCGCAATTGCTGACCTCATAAAAAGCGAATACCCGAAAAACTTCAAACGATATACGTCACTCGTCGCGCAGCTAGAGCAAGAGAACGCGTACCGGTCCCATACGTCCAAGGAACCAGCGAGCTTGTTGGCCCGGGTCTTCAAAAAAGGTGGTGGTGAAGAATCAAGGAACCTAATTTTTGCAGCTCGGTAGGGCGCCCGGCGCGGTGCGCATAGCGCACGTGCTTTCATGTACGCTGGGCTGCCTCGTCCCCCGCTCGAAAGACCGGCCAACAATGGACAGGACCCCCGGTGTCGTTTACAAAATCCCGCGCGCCGAGAGCCCTTATTTGTATATCGGCGAGACGAAAAACCCGCCTGAACGACTCAAACACGCCAACGAAGTCTGGAAGCTCAACAAAGAGCTCAGCGCCGTCGCCGAGCATTCTGAGACGTTTGACCACCAGATAAATTTCAACGCAACGACCATCCTTGAAAGCGAGACTAATAACTGGAGTTGAAGGCTATAACTCGAGTAGTGGCATGGCCCGAAACATCAACCGTTCTCTCAGAACTCTTCCCAAGGTCTATGCACACGAACTACACTCCGCTGCAAAACGGGCGGTCATTAACCACCTCGCGAGTCCCTCGAAGATGTCGCTGCAACGTAGCCACAGTCCACCCTGTGAAAGGAAGCAAGTCGGTTCGGAAACGTCGGGTTCACGCATTTCACACACTTCTAAAGGCGAGGCATATCTTAAGGAACTTCAGCGACTTTGCGCGTATCTATCTATCTATCTATCTATCTATCTATCTATCTATCTATCTATCTATCTATCTATCTATCTATCTATCTATCTATCTATCTATCTATCTATCTATCTATTCGCCTACGACTTTTAGCTCTCCTGACCGTTTCGCTAATGATATCGATACCAAACTTGGTATGGCATACCATGACTGTATGAAGAACATGTTTGACTAGTCATAACATGAAAATCAGGACATGGATGTCATAAAGGTCACGATTTACATTTCATGGTCCTGCAGCTGTTGCGGTGGTTTCGTTCGCAAGGCTATCTGCAAAACTGGTATGGTATGGCATGATTGCATGGCAAACACAAGCGACAAACCCTAATATGATAATCACGACATGCGTGTCATGCAACAAGATGACTACATGCCAAACTCATGATGCGCTCGCGGCCGTTTCGCTAGCATTACATATGCCCAATTTTGTATTACGTGACATCAATGGATGACAATGGTATGTGACTGGTGCAAACATGATAAACATGAAATGCGTGTCATGCGAGAACATACATGCCACAGTCAAGGCGCCAATACATTTCGACTTGACGCGGTGTCAACGGCGTTCATTTCGTAGGGTCACGCCAGCGTTGCCGCGCCGGGCACCGGTCCTGCCATGTATACTCGCAGGTTCGTGCCACGCTGCGTTGCTTTGAGGTGGAGACGCGCTTGGACGCCGGAGCGAGCGGACGCGCGTCGCATGCGCTCCGCCGAACGTGTGCTCTCGTTGACCGGATTACTTCGATATCGTCGCCGGCACTGTGTCGGATCATCAAGTTTTAACTGTCCTGGGAACCGCACACCCTTCCCGAGGCTGTAGAGCATCTCCATTTTGCTCTATCGCCTTCAGAAGAACCCATGTGAGCGCTGGGCCGCTAGGCCTAAGCGTCGACCCAGCTCGCCTATGCGAGTACGGGTGACTAGGCCTAACGGCGGGACCCCTTCCACAACAATATGGACGCTAGCACTACGCCATTTGCTGACGTGACTACTACCGGATGCGTTCAACCTGCATTCAGCCCCAACGACACCCA
>NW_027465178.1:0-39233 GCF_043290135.1 Rhipicephalus microplus | reverse complement strand
CCAGGACATTCTGAGGATGTTGCTGTAGTATACGTGAGTGTCCGTTGAAGTCCACCGTCTTCAAGCAGACATATTGTAACGGACGGACGAGAACGATAAAGAGGGACTGGAAGGAAGACGAGGTTGGCTGACTCGGCGAGCTGGGCGCCATCTTGTCCGCCACCGAGTTTATTCTGCGTGTCTACGCAGTAAAGTTACTCTCCTCACAACATCTTCGGTGGAAGTGTGGGTAATATAGCGCATGATGAGTGCCGAATTTTCACAGATGTTAACACGCTGTAAGGCTCCCAGCAAGTGTAATCATTCTCCATGCACGCTGATCGTGCAAGCACTGCGATTTGGTTCAAGGTCACTACAGCAAAGAGAAAACGCAAGAGCTTCCAGAAACACTGTTCGCCGAGGATGTCCTCTGTATAGCAAACTCTTACATGTCCGGATCGATGCCTTTTTCTTCCGTTAAACAACAACGCCTCGGCTGAAGCTGTCCCTGGAGAGGAACTCTTCCACATGCATGTCCGTGCCTGTTCTTCCACTAAGCAATTATGCCTCTCGTATGGTCGAAAAGGGCAAGACAAAACGTGTCTCACGAGACTACTGGCAGTCTAGACGAAGATGCTCTCGAGTATCAGGACGCGTGGTAACGCAGAACGGTGACGTGATACATGTTGATGACTGTCTCGAGATGCAGCTCACAGCGATTCTTCAGGCTCGGATCAGGATCAACTCAGAGAAGGGAGGAAGGGGGGGGGGGCACCGTACTGAGCTCCAAGACCCCCCGCCAGGACCGTTGTGACCAGTGATATTAGATGGGCGATCACGGTGCATACGAGTATCTGGCAGACATAAAGCTGCTGACACACGTGCCCAGACACTCTGATGAAAAGAGGAAACACTGAAGGATTAGCTGAGTGTTTAGCGATGCATCTTATATTCGAGAGCATCGAAGATCTAGTGATGGGGGCGGTGATCGTCCCAAATTGTATCGTGTCGATGATTGCTGGATCGCAGTCTAGCGAGGGAAACAGCTCACGTGGCGGCAGCTCTGGCTCACAGCACCTTCGTTTTTTTTTTCAAGCAAAAGCCTCGTAGGCCTCATCAAACGGCAAATGGACCATCGCGCCGCGTCGGAAGCACCTAATTGAAAACATCACCATCCCGTGTTGGTGTCACAATATGACGTCATTGTCACTTCACAGATCCCAATAATTGATTAATCATAACGTCATGAATGCGGACGTGACATCATGTCACGTAACGCCCCACGATGCTGCTGCAGGGCCCTCCTTCGAGCGGCAGACGAAACCAACAAAAGAAAATGAAGAGTGCACCTGAGAGTGGCACGAGAAGCGATGGTTCATCCTTTCTGCTCCCTTATACATATACTGGGAGAAAAAAAAAAGAAAGTGGCTCTCTCTTTCAAGTTGTCTTAGGTGCATGCACAAGGAGTCCCTTTGAGTTTATTGTTTCCAAGAGGCCCATGTTTGCCAGATCAAAGTTACGGGAAAGCCTGTGGGAAAACTCTAAGGCAAAAATACAATTTTGCTCTATGGCTCCGAACTTACTTATTCTCTCGAGTTTAGCCTTTTATTTGAGCCTTCAGCCTACGTTTCTTTAGATAGTGCTTTATATTGCAGTCAGTGAAAACGATATGCAAAGAAAATAGTCTGCGATAGCAGCCCATGTGTACGCATACGATGGCTGCCTAAAGTAACACCACTGGTGTAAGTGATATATTCATCAACTATGGTTATATATAGCACGCAGGAAGATATAGGCTATAGTGGCGTTGTGTGCTTTGGAAACCTTCCATCCAGCGTGATTTTTCTTTGGTGATTACAAGAGATTGTTCGTGACTGCTACATGACTACAGGAGGAAAAAGTTGAATTAGTATTCGAAAGTAAACAAAACCTTGCATAGTGAGAGCACTCAATATAAACTATTAAGGTGAATATAAGGCTCAAGCTTCCAGCTGGCGCACAGCGGACATCTTGGATGCTTTTCGAATAACTTATTATTGAAATGGAAGTGGTTCTATTCGATTCAATTTGAATCAAACAGCAGCGTAGTTATGAATTTCAGTAATTGTTATCGGAAAATATGATATGAATATTTTCAACAACGTAATAATAGTTTAATACCAACTACACTAAACACAAGATATTGAGAAAGTGGCTGACAAGGTTGCCATTACAGCTACGCCGAGCAAACATCAGCCGATACTGACGGATAAGGGCTAATAATAACCAGCATTTTCAGTCATTTAGCCGATGCTAGCTATAATTTTCCCCATTATATAGCCGACAAGAGGCAACATTATTTGACATTCACTACCATTACATACCAACAGTTAGTCAACATTATCAACTTCTAGGCGGTGCCGGCAATGTTCGAGAAAACGCAGTAATTCAATACAGTCAGATAGTGCCAGGGCTTTGTTACAGTATGTCCGGGGAAGGAGACCCGAAAATGTCTGCTTCACACGTACGAATAAAGTAGAAAATTTGCCGTAAAGGTGACCAAATGCATGCAGTGCAAGAAACTAGAATGTCACACGAAGAAAAAAGAGCTCGATCCTTGCGGCGCGCCGCTGAAGCACAAAGAAGGACGCGCGAAAAAAAAAAAAGGGCCAGGTATCCACATTGATACATACTTAACGTAGATATAGAATTTCAGTACAACTAGCGTAATCAATATCGCTCAGCCTACGCGTACGAAGGACACTGCAGCGCGGGTTAGTTTTCTCCCGACCAGACCCCGAGGACAACCTTCGGCGGCGCTGCACACAATTAACTTCGAGTATGCTGCACGTTCCCACCTCGCTGCTTTGTTCTTTGTTTTTACGGAAGGTTCGCGAGACGGGTGAGGGTTCGAGGGTAAAGGGCAAGCAACAACCGGGAGGCTCGGAACGAACGGCAGCTGTTGCTGCGGGCGTGGTGCACCACCTTCTTGGTGCAGCCAGATGATTCATGGCAGCTGCCCAAGTGCGCGAAAGAAGCCCCGGCCGCTATTGCCAGGTCGACTCGCCCAATCGACTGCGGCCGCCACGGATAGCTCGCGGGATTCACCGCCTCATCCCTCTCGGGCCTTTTTCCACCTAACTTCCCATCTCCACCCCTCCCTTTCATCTGCCGACTTCACCGCCTAGCATTTTTGCCTCATCTTTAAATGCTATTGTTTTTTTTTATCGGCAACGTTGTTAGGCCTCTCCGTATGGACACCCGTTCGTGCTAGGTAGGCAGTGAACACACACACACACACACACACACACACACACACACACACACACACACACACACACACACACACACACACACACACACACACACACACACACACACACACCACACACACACACACACACACACACACACACACACACACACACACACACACACACACACACACACACACACACACACACCACACACACACACACACACACACACACACACACACACACACACACACACACACACACACACACACACACACACACACACACACACACACACACACACACACACACACACACACACACACACACACACACACACACACACACACACACACACACACACACACACACACACACACACACACACACACACACACACACACACACACACACACACACACACACACACACACACACACACACACACACACACACACACACACACACACACACACACAGTACCTTCTCTCCACTCTCTCTCATACACATGCATCTATAAAGACAGTCACGCGCACTCTATCTTTTTTTCTTTTGTCACACGTATCTTCGAATACGTCTCTCGCTATGCGCGTGTCTGTGGTTCTAAGTTGTCACACATCCATGCACAGACGCACGCAATCCCATGTGTGTTCATGGACCCTCGAACACTTGAAGATGATACACGAGTCACGTACGTCGCAGCCACGCTCTAGCGCGCTCCACCATTGTCTTTTCGCCCCATCATTGATTAGGAGGACCCCAGTGGAGGCTTTCATATACGCTTGTTTCCTTCATACCCGCCGAGTTCAGAAGCAGCAGTTGGTAGCCGCGCACGTTTCCGATAGAGATCGTTGCGCGCCGTAAGGAGCGGTCGCTGTTTGCTTTCCTCCTGACCGTGAGTTCGCCAGCTAAAGAAAAAAAAAAGAAACTTGAAATAATTTCAGAGAATACCGCTGTGTTATGTTGCACGCGAGTCGTATTGCGAAGCGGAATTGTAGTTTTTTGAGCGTAAAACGGCTGCTGTTATTTTACTGGTCTGGAGTGATAGAGGCACGTGCTAGGCACGAAAGTGTAAAAAAAAAGTACTGCCCGAGGGAAGCAAATAAACATGCTTGCAATGACACTAAAGTACTAATAAGAAAACCAAGAACGAAAGTATAAATTTAAGGGCTTGGTTTCATTGTTAGACACAAAATAATGAGAACTAAGAGACAACAATGCCACCGAAAGAATAAGGGCTATTATTAAATGCAATTCTAATGTAAATGTGAAGAAAGAAAAGTGGGCGAAGAGATCCTGCATGCGGCAAGTTTTCTTTTCGTCCACTTTTCTTTCTTAACATTTACATTACAACTACTTCTGATAACATACCCTATACTTTCTCTGGCATTATTGTCTGTTAGGTCTCATTAATATTCATACCACAACGAATTTGTATTTTTTATATTCGCCATACTGTTGTCTAAATAAAGGTTACCCTTTCTAGCAATCATCCACTGTTGGTCTCAATGAAAAGTGCTTTGTTCTATTTAAGTTCAAATGTAGGTGACAAAACATTACAAAAGGGCCTTTTAATCAAGAGTGGTTTTAAAAGTTGTTCTGAATAACTCAATGCAAGTGTAAGTGGGACCACTTTATAGAGTGGCTTTATCGAGATTGGTTCGTAAACGCTTACTTGTCTCCCCTGGTAAAGTTGGCTTCTCACTTGAACATTGTTGTAAACGCCGCGGGAAGGATGCCTACAGGAGAGAGAGCGGGGAGCGAGTGTAGGCTGCGGTGGCGTTGCGATGCGAGAAAGGGAAGCGTGGGAGAGGAGAAGGAGACGCGCATGCGCAGTGAGGTCAGTCACGCCACACGCACACCGGATGGAAGTGGACCATAATATGCTTCGCATCTAAAAACCCATAGGGTTCTTTGTGTATTTGCTGAAGACGACTCGAAGACGAATGCCTTTCTGTCTTTCTGACCAGCCCAGGAAATGACCGAAAGTGCGCTTATGGGGTAGTTGGCTGATGTCAGCAATTTTGTTATCCCTTTGTTTTAGTATTTACCTCTTCACCGGGTGTGCGCATCTATGCGCTGTGAAGGATTGATCCTCTTCCGCCAATTGGTTCCGGTGATTGATCCCCGGAACCTTTCTGCATTTACCTGGGTGTTACATTGCCTCCAAGATTGGAGGTACTGCAACATTTTCGCTCTTCACCTGGCCTTCGGGATCAGCCACATTCGACGAATCAACAATGCCTCAATTAACTCCTAGCTTACGTCATCACGAGAAGCTTTTTGTTCTCTTTTCGCATCACTCGTATTAACACTGATGTTATGGGACGATGATCAATTTTCGAGTTTGATCAAGCATATTAGGTTTTCGCTTTAATAACCGGTTCCATAGCATATCCCGTTATATTCACTGCAAGTGCCTCTTAGTATGCAACACACCAGTGCAATGGAACTGGTGCTTTCTGCGTAGTCACCATAGCGACGGAGTGAATGTGCAATAACCGGGTATACCTCCCGTCACACACTCCGACGCACGCTCCATAAACCATACGCTCTAAGATTCGACATACCTTGTAGTTTCGGAACGCGTGCACTGGTAAATTAATACGCCCACGCTACAACAAAGCGGCTAAAGCTCCAGCAGGTTTTGCCAGATACAGCAGCGCCATGCATGGTTGCATCCGCCATGCATGTCAAGAAGGAATCGGGAGGAGTACAGCAACAAGCGTGTAGGGTTGCGCGAATTGGAAATCAGCATGCGCTTCGCGCTAAACCTGTTCAACACACATCGCGAATCAGTCTGGCCACGGACTCTCGAAGGTTGCGAAAGTGCTTACTTGGCTTCGTTTGGCCTTTTTAAGGGCGTCCCGGGATTAGCTAACTATACGTCGAAAGGAAGCGCATAGGAAACAAACACAAAGTTGAAAATAGAAAGGGCGTGTGCTAGAGTGTTTCGCTATATAGAATGAACCTCAACACTAAAGCATCCAACTGCCATTCTCAGCACGTCTTCATAACGAGCAATTCTCAGAAGCAAGCCTACTAGGATAAAAAAGAAACAATAAAGTACATAAATGCTCGATCACTGTAGCACGGGGGAGGTTCGTGCCTATTTCACAAAGCGATTGCCTGTCGCATACAACTTTAAGGCCTCCTTTTTTGTGTGTATTTTCTTAGGGAAAAATGGGACCCGGTGGAAAGAGACTCATTCACGCAGTGACGCGAATATGTTGCGCCCATGCCTTTGCAAATTGAGATGCGCGACGTGGGGCCGTTGGTTCCGTGAAGCATGTGAATTGCGACAGTAAGGCAAACGGCGGGGGAGGCCTGTAACGGAATAAGGTGTGGTGAGAAAATAGGGATCGTATTTTGTTAGACGAATGAGCTCCAGAGCAATATCGGCTGGGCGCGCGAAACTTGCGCAACACGAGGCATTCGTGGTGAAAACTGGGCTCATTGTGACGCTTACATCAATTATGGTAGAGCCGAGAGTCTTTCGGACATCAACCGATTGATCGATGCCGTGTTTTGTAATATGCATCGAGTCAACGGCAACACCTTCACCGCTACCACTAATAAATATTACCCGCCAAGTTGGTCTAGTGGTTTAGAGGCTCGACTGCTGACCCGCAGTCGCCGGATTGAACACCGTCCGCGGTGGCCGCACTTTCGAAGGAAGCGAAAATGCTCGAGTTCCCTGTATTCAAATAATATACACCTTATAGAGCCCAGGTGGTCGAAATATCCGGAGACCTCTGCTACTACACCTTCCAATATCATAACGTAGTTTCGTTACGTTAAACCCTATCAATTGTTAATATAACAAAAATAAATAGTAGGAATGATTTTATCATCATCATCATCATCATCATCAGCCTGACTACGTCCATTGCAGGACAAAGGCCTCTCCCATGTTCCGCCAGTTAGCTCGGTCCTGTGCTTGCTGTTGCCAACTTATACCCGCAAACTTCTTACTCTCATCTGCCCACCTAACCTTCTGTCTCCCCCTAACCCACTCGCATTCTCTGGGAATCCAGTCAGTTACCCTTAATGACCAGCGGTTATCCTGTCTATGCGCTACATGCCCGGCCCATGTCCATTTCCTATTCTTGATTTCATCTATCATATCCTTAACCCCCCGTTTGTTCCCTAATCCACTCAGTTCTCCTCTTGTCTGTTAAGGTTACACCTACCATTTTTCTTTCCATTGCTCACTGCGTCGTCCTCAATTTAAGCTGAACTTTCTTTGTAAGTCTCCAGGTTTCTGCTCCGTAGCTGAGTACCGGCAAGTTACAGCTGTTATATACCTTCCTCTTGAGGGATAGTGGCAATCTACCTGTCATAATTTGAGAGTGCTGCCAAATGTGCTCCGCCCTATTCTTATTCTTCTAGTTACTTCAATCTCGTGGTTCGGCTCCGCGGTTATTCCCTACCCTAAGTAGACATACTCATTTACAACTTGAAGTGCACTATTACCTATCTCGAAGCGCTGCCTCTCTTGCGAGATTGTTGTACATTACTATCGTTTTCTGCAGATTAATTTTTAGACCCCACCTTTCTGCTCTCCTTGTCTAATTCCGTAATCATGAGTTGCAATTTGTCCGCTGAGTTACTCAGCAATGCGATGTCATCGGCAAAGCGCAGGTTACTAAGGTACTCTCCATTAACTATTATCTATAACTGTTCCCATTCTAGGCTTCTGAAAACCTACTGTAAGCACGCGCTAAATAGCATTGAGGAGATTGTGTCCCCCTGCCTTACACCTTCTTGATTGGTATTCCGTTGCTTTCTTTATGAAGCACAATGGTAGCAGTTGATCCCCTGTATATTTCTTCCAGGATGTTTATATATGTTTTATCGACGCCCTGATTCCACAGTGTCTGCATGACTGCTGATATTTCTACTGAATCAAACGCCTTCTCGTAACCAATGAAGGCTATGTATAGTTGTTGGCTATATTCTGAGGATTTCTCTATAACCTGATTGATAGTATGAATGTGGTCGATTGTTGAGTAGCCTGTTCGCAATCCTGCTTGTTCCTTTGGTTGACTGAATTCTAATGTTTTCTTTACTCTGTTAGCAATTACTTTTGTAAATAGTTCTTATACTAGAGAGAGCAAGCTGATTGGCCTGTAATTCTTCAAGTCCTTGTCATCTCCTTTCTTATGTATTAAGATGATGTTACCATTCTTCCAAAACTCCAGTAGTCTTCCCGTCAGGCTACACCTCGTAAACAGGGTGGCTAGTTTTTATAGCACAATCTGTCCTCCATCTTTCAGCAGATCTGATGTTACCTGATCCTCACCAGCAGCTTTGCCTCTTTGCATGCGCTCCAAAGCTTTTCTGACTTCTTCTATCATTACTGGTGGGGTGTCATCTGGGTTACTGCTAGTTCTTATAGTATTAAGGTCATGGTTGTCCCGGCTACTGTACAGATCTTGTAAAACTCCTCCGCTATTTTAACTATCCTATCCATATTGGTAGTTATTTTGCCTTCTTTGTCGCTTAGTGCATACATCCGATTTTGCCTATCTGAAGAAGGATTTAGTTAGGGCTAGATCGAGTGGGATATTTAGGGAAAACGCATGGGTTTGCATCAATGCTATTAAGAGGTTGTAGTTGAGTGCATAGTGTAAGCAAAAGAAAAAAAAATGCTGGTTCTTGAATATGAACCCACGCAAAACTGTTCCTGTTGCGAACTTGAAAGTAAGATCTTTTAAATGGCTTAAATGGCTTCAAACGTATAAGTGCATAAATTCCCTCATTTCTATATTGTTAATACACAAAAGTCAACAGGTAGCCATCAAAATGTCAGTTATTATAATAGTGGTGATATGCTGTAGATTCTAGGCAGAACTCTTGTCCATCAGCATCTCGTCCATGAAATTCGTATACCTTGCTCAACGGCAATGTGATAGGATGTGGCTCCTTCGACCATGAATCCAAAAGGAAATCGGTTGTTTTGAGTACGATGACCTAGTGATATAACTTGAGAGACAGAGTCTCAGCAGAAAACATTCAGTGATTCTCGAAAAAAAAAAGTGGCTGCCAACTAGACAAACAACGAGTCTCTGGCTTTCTATTCACGCCATGCATTCATATTGAAGTGAATTAAAAAAAAAAACTCAATACCTAGAATTGCTGTGAAAAACGTTAAGCCAACAGCAAAGAACGCGTAGGAAGCAAAAGGTACGTGGACTTGAGCCTGGTTTTTTGTAATGTAGCTTTACGCAAGGAATGAAATACTTCCAGTTCGGCGGTACGGTTTCCGCCACCACGTGTTTTGGGTGGAAGCGTCGCACGGCTGGTTGGTCGACAGACATATATGCCGGCAGTATGCCGGCAGTACTTTCAATCCCAGAAAGAGCACGGTCACCAGCTGCGGCCGTTACACTTCGTCGCGTATGCACCACGAGGCGGGTGGCGCAGACGTGCAAGCGGCGACCTTCTCAACGAGAGAGGGTGCGACGAGTGAGGGGAGTTCTTTGCGTTCTCCGAACGCCAGAGTCAGCGGGGAGCGTAATGACCGCAGGATTGGCAGGGAACTGCGCTCATTCCCAACGCCCTCCGCAGCGACTAGAGCAGCGCTGATGCAGCAACATCGCCGTGGTAGTCTTTTATTATATATATATGCAACATGCAACCCAACACGCCTAGTACGCTCGACGAGAGGGAAATTAGCGTGCCTTAATCAGACGAGACGTCTTTAGCTCGGTCCCTCCATTGCAGTACGGCCTCCACCCACGTATTTCAGCGGCTTTCGTTAGCTTTATTAAGGCGACCGGCTTAGATGCATCATGCAGCGCGAAAATTGACCGTCGGAGTCCCTTCGGCATCGGTGCCAACTGCAGGGGTGACGCAAAATATCACGATTATCATTGACGTCACGATATGACGTGTTCTTGGTGTCACGAATTGCCAAGAATTGTGACATCGCCACAAAGTCTTATTAATCTCATAATGACATCACATCATGACGTCCTCACTTGACGTCACTTGCTCAGAGGTGTACCGATCACGGAGGCATTGCAAAGACAGGTTAGGTTGCAAAGACAGGTTAGGTTCGGAAGACTTTCATTGCCTCCGATATTGGAAGCAGTGCAAAACCACATTAAGTACAGAGAGGTACAGAGAGAAGCTTTAGTAGGAGGGGTGGGAAAGGATCAGTACATCGACTCAGAAAAAGAAGACGACTTTCTTGTTGGAACCGCCTATTGGTGAATACGTAATGGAACCTATAAAACTGATGTGCCTAACTAACGGAAGACAAAAAAAAAAAACTTTGTAGCACATGAGCTAGGCACATCAATTTTTGGCAGCTGTTCGCTCATTTGAGAAGGCTGACCCACAAGCGCAGTTGAAAGACATCTATAAGTTTCATTTATGTCTATTTTTGCTCTTCAATTCAGTGTGAATGTGCCGCAAGCCCCCAGTAAAGAGTTGACTACGCTGCTATGTTACTCTTAGGGTTGCCCTGCGAGAGCTCTCATGTTGAAAATTTTCTGGCCATTGAATTCAGCATCCATAAGTGTAGCCATGCAAGCTTTGACACACCCTTGAACTACACTGCACACATGGTCCGACCTTGAACGAAAACCTGCGAAGGAAAAGCATGCACAAGTCACGGGAACGCTGGCGTTACTGTTATTAGAAAGGGTCTTTTCCTGATTTCATACAAAGATACCGCATGGGTGGCATCACACGCGGCAATGCAATGAAAGATGAGTGACAGTAGAAGGAAGAGGAGAAAGAATAAACTCTGTTAAAAAACATGGACCAAGCGGGGCCTGCTAGGCTAAAACACCACTAAAGCGGATACAGTCGTCCTCGATTCTGCGTGGGATCAATTTTTGTTGACGACAAGTATAGTCGCTGTCGGTTATACTGTTAGAAAATCTGACATCTATAGTCGTCAGCGGTCGCGAATGGGTTAGCATAAGCACTACTACCAAACTGCAATATATTACCTAAAGGTGAATACCAACGCGTTGTTTAATTAGTATTCGTTGATTATTGATCTATATGGTATTTGATGAATTTTATTCTCATTAGGAAGGATTGTGAAAGCCAATATCTCGGTTCCCCCTTCTCCACTAAAAAGAGACGTATCGGAGGCCTTATCGTATACTGCACACAGAAGTCAACGAAAGTTGTTCCTTAATTGGCTTAGCAGAACCGGAAGATTCGACATCCATCGAATAGAGACCGAAAGTAAAAGCGGTCCGGAGAAAAATAAAGAAAATAGAAATAAACACAAAACACAAACTAACCAGATGATTCGTTTTGATAGATGAAAGAAGTGTACATGTAAGGGCTATTTTCTTTTTTAGACTCAATGCTAATGAGATTAATCAGACAATCATGCCAAGGAAAGCACAGTGGATGTTACTAGAACTGATTGTAATGTAAATGTGTAGAAAGAAAAGTGAACAAAAAGATAACTTGCCGTGGGCTAGGGACCCGATCGGCAACTTTAGAATGACGTGTCCCATGCTCCAATAAGTTATTCGAAGGTCGGGGGTTTGGTACCTGCCCACGGCAAACTTTCTTTAGTCCAGTTTTCTTTCTTCACATTTACATTACAGTTACTTGTAGTAATATCCTCTATATTTTCCTTGGAATGATTGTCTGTTATATATCATTATTATCGTTTGAATATAGAAAGAGAAAAAAAATGGTCAATCAAGTGGTAAGTACCAAATTCATCTACAGAAATAAAGCTCTTTCAATAAATATTTTTGCTCAAGTATTGAAACAGCTGTACGCAGGGTATTCAGAGCCACGAATGAGTTTCCATGCAAGTCATAGCAAAATGTCAGACACTTTAATAAAAATAAAGCGAAACAACACGTTAGCTCTCTCGCTATCGCGACATATCGAGCAATATTATGTATGTGATATCGCTCAACTTTTGAAAAAAAAAGAGCTATCCGCACTTTAAGCTCTCTCCTACACACTTGCAGTAGCTTGGTTTGATGTGAACACGTTTATCGATGGGTCTGTAAAGCTGATTAACAATGTAGCGCTAGGAAGGGCACCTCCTGTCCTGCGTAGTCAAGCAATAAAATGCTGACGTATATATCTCTAAAGCAGTTCATGTTTGCGCTGATATCACTAAGCATCCACTCCATTTTATTTTGATATCTCTACTCAGAATAACTTTGCAATGCGTGCCCCTTTCGCTGCATTCTTGTGGCTCTTATCTATTAAGCCTTCAGTGAACGTCAGCAGCGAGAAAAACGTGTGAAACAGTGAGGTCTTGAAGAGTGTTAGAGGGCCCCTTTAAGAAAATGCGTCTCTCTATCTCACTTAGCCTTCGAGTACTTGTTTACGAACACGAGCAACTCAGAGAAAGCGCAACGGGCACGGAAGGTAGCGCAGTGATTTTAATTAGTACGCCTGAGGCAAAAAAGAGTTGCCGTTGCTAATATTTATCATTTTTTACGTGTTTGAGTGCACATGCCATGTGGATCAGACAGGCTATACAGACACGCTATAAGCTTTGCATATGCGCACACCACGGAGATGCACGGAGCCACGTTGGGCAAGTAAGATTTGCCGCGCCAGCCTCGGACGTGTTTTAATTAACAGCCAGCGGTGGGAAAGAAAGAACAGGGATTGCTTGGTGGTCACAGCTGCCTGACTTTGGCAAGTCAAGAAAAGAAAAACTCTCCTTTTCTAGTCGGGGAAACAGTGAAATGGGGATCTCCCAGATTTTTTCAGCTATTCTCCCAGCTGAAGGCGAAATACCAGAAGACCGAAATACCTTCGGTATTTTGGCGAAATACCGAAATACATAGGTATTTCGCCTTCATCAAAATACCGATGAAGGCGAAATACAGAGGACCAAGTACGGTTCAATATAGGTGCACGTTAAAGGACACTTGATGGTGAAAGTTTTTGGAGCCCTCTTTGGCAGCGTCCCTCATTTAAAAATATAAATTGTACTGGTAAGTGCGTTACATTGGACCATGGGAGCGCTAGCGTTGGTAATGCGTTAAGATGGTTTTGCAGACGTTCATTCGCGACGCCGAACTGCGTTGCAGCAAGGGGTTGAAGTTGCAAGGTGTCAATAGACCCCGAAGGCGACGAAGACAACGCGAATACTCTTGACATATTCAGTTAGTCACGAGCACATGTCGGAAGAATATTCTAGAAAATGCCAGCTAATCGGCATGGTACATCTTTGAGCAAATAAGACTTATCATTCTCCCTTTCCACGTGCGTTAGAGGTGGATTTTTAAAAAAAAGTTTGACCATGCGGCAATTTTATACGTACCGTACGTTGAGGATCGCTGCAGAGAAATATTTTCAGTTCAAAAATAAAAGTCAGGAAAACATTTTCCATAAAACGGGATGAACTATATGACATGCAAATAATTCATAGAAAATCAATTACCCGTAGAGTGCCCCATATGAAATAAACTTTGAGATGGGTCAACACCACTCTCTGACCTTCATTGCTGTGCCTAGCCGTGTGGCACGGCAATGCCTCGTGCCAATCATCGTACACCATACGCATGCCATTCAGATAGCTAACAATGCTTCATATATTGCATTAAAAACAGGCACAGAACTTATACCCAGGTGCAAAGCTTAATGTTCGAGGACGACAGGCTTGCATGTGACTCGGTGACAAACTCGTATCTCCTTCTGGTTGTGAGGCAGTTCTTCACAGGTAATAACTGTCGGCGTAATAACCACATAAATGCCGCTAATGCGTGCCCGCCTTTATACAACCATGTGATATTTGTGTGACCCTATACAAACAGAGCAGGTACATGCAAGAATTAATAGCAGCAACAGCAATACGATTCGTACACGCACATTAAGATAGCGCTGAATCGGTAGCTTTGTCAAACCTCTCACAGATGGCAGTGTTTCGCACAAGCCCTGTTAAGTTGTTTGTAAAGTAGGAACGCTCAGGAGAGGATTTATGGAGGCGTTGCCACTCCCGCCACTGCTACAGTTACTTTAAGCCTTATTGACGCGTGAGCCATCCTTTACCGTTTGACTGTGTTGCTACCACTTTGTCCGCAATCGAGGCCCCTATATACGCTATCTATGGGTGTATCTGGAAACCAAAGCGTGACACGCGACGAAGACACTCATCTGTCGTTAGGCTCAGGGGTAAAACAGCGCCGCCGTGATAACAGGTGTGCGAGTTTTTTTTTTTTGAAGAAAATTTATTAGGGACGTTGACAACATTTGCAAGGCTCGCTTGTTTCAGCATCAGAATAGCGTTCTGGATGCGTGGGCTTCGTTGGTTAGCTGCGAGAATTCAGTGTTGCGAAAGCAACAAAGGCTGTGCAACCTCTAACTACATGGTTATAGAATTGGTATTTATAGGCGCCTAACAAAATAAACGCTAAAGCTCACTAAATCATTTACGGCTATAGCAATTTCTTTAAAAAATTATACCCCTTTATTATATGAACATGCGGTCGTTATCAATGCAGGGAAAATGTGGGCATGGCGTTATCAATTTCAGTTCTCTCACTTTTTTATTTTGGTCATATGAATCCAACAATATTTCCCCCGAAACATGTCATGTCAAGCTTCTCTTCTCCTTCGGCCAACGGCGCAAAACGTATCTGCTCACTTAGAGAGAATTCGATCGTCGTTTACCGACGAAATAAAGTTTTTTCATTCCATTCTATTTAACCGACGAAAAATGACGTAGGCTGGATACCTGGCACCGTCAAAGTCTGTGACGCCATGACGCATTGGTGCAAGTGCTACAAAGAAACGTCGCCACCAGTTCAAGTGTTTGATTCAGCGAATGATTCTAATACGACCGGCTGAATGATATAATCAAGTTATTTCACTGACTAATCCTGGACACTCGTTTGGTCTAGTAGAAGAGCTACAAGCCGCGACAACTGAATGGTAAAAAGTTGATTTGATTGATTTGTGAGGTTTAACGTCGCAAAACCACCATATAATTATGAGATACGCCGCAGGGGAGGGCTCCGGAAATTTCGACCACTTGGGTTCTTTAACGTGCACCCAAATCTGAGCACACGGGCCTACAACATTTCCGCCTCCATCGGAAATGCAGCCGCCGCAGCTGGGATTCGATCCCGCGACCTGCGAGTCAGCAGCCGAGTACCTTAGCCACTAGACCACCGCGGCGGGCATAGTAAATGTTCGTGCACGTTACAAAATACTTGACCCCTCATGACGACCTAGGGGTCATGGTGCTTGACTGCTCCCCCGAAGATCGTGGTCAAATCCCAGCCGCATTTCGATGAGGGCGAAATACCAGAGCCCGGGTACATTCAATTTAGGCGCGCGTTAAGGAACACCAAATGGTGTAAGTTTTCGGAGCCCTCCATGGCAGCGTCACTCATAATCATATCGTAATTGCAAAAGCTATAGAGTGAAGAATATAGCTAGGCATGCGTCCAATTTGTTTGCATGTGCTGCAAAACATCAGACATACTACGCCCCACATATATTACGCAAGGTACAACAGCCAACCGAACGTGAAGACAAGAGCAAATAATTCGTATCACTTGTATGTGCTGCAACACACCAAAACAGCTTTAAGCACATCACTGAATACGTAAGTTCTGCCATACTGAATATATGGTAGAACTGTTTTCAATTGGCACTCCGGTCAACATAAACGGAAGACGCGCTCTTAAACAGAGAATCAATAATTTTCAGAACACGCAAGTATGCGTTAAGCACACACAAATCGTAGAATTAAAATGGGCAGAAAGTACAAAAGAAACAAATCCTGTTGTGGAGATGAGATTCATGTAGTTAAGCCTTCAAGCAGCTGCGTTGGCCCCGCTCCTGAACCATCTTATGGGTGGCGTATCAACGTTCTTTAATTTCAGGAGCCTTCATATTTACACGTCCTCAGCGCGGAGGCTTTTTACCTTGGCACATGCGAGATGCAGCGAGGTACTAGCAGTTCTTGCGCGAATGATGCGATTTTGTCGGTCTTGTTAGTCACGCTTTGTATATCGCTAAAGAGATGACGTCACACCGAAATCGAGTCTTCGGAGGGATAACTAATGTCGGTGTCGCTTACCGCCACCATACCGCGAAGGCTGCGACGCGAAGCCATTAGGGCAGAAATTAAACTTGAATGATGCAAGCTCGTTACGTCGACATCGGTGACTGGGACACTCAATTTATTAACTTCGTCGCAGCGTTACCAGCATCGTTGCAGACCCGCCTTCTGAGGACTTTGGGGCGTGTAAGAATACGTGCTTTGGAAGATGTACCGAACGCGTAGCATAAATAACGATCGCTATAGTTTTCTTACGACGTCTGAGCAGTCCATACAGAGCTCATATCACAGACGCAAGCCAGCTTACGACAGTGTTCAGAATCTTCCGAGATGCACCTATCAATGTTTCATTGCAGCTGCGAACTTGATATTCATAAATATATGACTAGGAACATGAACTAGAATGTTATTTCCGCGCAGTAACATTATATTTATGCTGTCCTTTCATTGTGAGAACAAGTAGAGAGTCGCTGGAGGCAAGACAGCGATGCCGTGAAATCTTGGAGGGGGGGGGGGCAGAGAGGGAACATGAGCGACTGGAGCGTATGAGAAATGACACAAGCACCAGCTTCAGACGCAGATAGAAAAGACTTTATTGAACACAACGGACCGGTTATTTGGTCTCGGTGGCTTTAGGTGGCTTAAGGTGGCGACTCGCAGTCCCTGGACTCGGGCGGCATCCTCGCCTGCCGGGCGGCCATAGAGCTGGTCGTCCATCTCCGAGCTTTGAAGGGCCGCCTTCCAGCGGCGGCGACGTCGACGAAGAAAGTCCCCCGCGGCTCGCACAGCCGGGGCGGCGGCAGGAACGAATGAGGTCGAGGCTCCCTGTCATTCGGCCGCTATAAGCGCATCGAGATTGTTGGCCTTTTCATGACTGTTGTCGCCGGCATTTTCCCAGAGGATGTGGCTAAGCGTTGCTCAGTGCCCGCACGATTTACACTTATTGGTGGGGTATAGGTTTGGGTAGATTTGGTGTAGAACGACCGGGCTAGGATAGGAATGGTTTTGGAGTAAGCGAGAGCCTATACGGCATCGCGCCTGTTTAAATTCTCGTGCGGTGGCGTGAACCTCCGCCTTTGAAGCCTATAGTGTTGGGTGATGTCACAAAACGTTGCAAGACGATCACCCCATGATCATTCTGATTCTTGTTGCTGCGTGCCTATCAAAGTGTCTTGATCCAGCAGATGCACCAGCTTCAAGTACTAAATTATCATTGAAAAGACCTCCATAGAGTCAAAGCATTTGACTGCAAAAATTACGATGCCATGCATACCTATACACACATAGTCGTACTTTACTCAATCAGCGAGGCAACTCGCTTGGTAGATTCCTTGCTTGAACGGTTCTATCATCCGATGTCTACGATGCTAGCGTAGTTTTCGCCGATCGGCCCGTCGTCCGCAAGCTTCTGAGGCCATGTAGCTTGAGCCGATAGGCGCCCTGTCCTTGGACTCTTTCGACCGTGTCGCAATTTTTAGGGGGGGGGGGGGGGGGGGAGGGGGGGGAGGGCGAAGCTTTTTATGCTGTTGGTCGTGCGTCCGCGATGTATGTAGTCGCAGTCATCGTAGTACGTAGCCACATCCACGGCCGGACTAGAGGAGCGGCATGCGCGCACCCTTTTTAATTGAGGAGGAAAGCCGCGCACGTTAATTATAATAAAAAATACTTGTTTCTGATGAAACAGCTTACAGAGATGCACAGTGCTAGCTTAATCTCCAATGAAATTCGCGTTGAATTTGATCCTTACATAAAAAAAACTAGTCGCAGAAGGACGCACTTTGAGCACTATGTGACCAGAAAAGGTTGCCACGTTAAACTTACTGGGCGTAACCACCATGGTTTTAGAAAAACACCACGGGACGGCTTTAAGCTCTCCCATAGTAGAGTACCTCTGGTACTCTAAATCGTTGCCCACTTTTTATAAACTCAGGTTTAGCCAGGATTGCGCTGCAGTGCCATGAATATAGTGAACTAGTATATAGCCATGAACGAGAAGCAGTGAAAGGTGGGAAGTAGACACGAAGGACAGGCATAAGAAAGTGCGTGAGTGCCACCTCTCGTTTAGTCCTTGGAATTTCCGCTAGATGGCGGTATTTATATATGCTGAATATATTATGAAAATATGCGAGATGGTGGTATTTGAGTGTTCACTATAAATGGACGAACGGTTGGACGGTCGGACAGACAAACCAGATGCATGGACGAACGCACGGACGGCCGGACGGGCGGACGGAAGCAAGAACGAATGAACGGACGGACGCTTCACCCCCACTCATCATTATGCACCCCGTAGATATGCTGTGATTTATTCCTTTTCTCAATCCTCATTTCTCACTTTAGCCCTTTTAATCTCTCCTTATCTCATTCCCTCGTGAGCTACTGCTGAGGTGTTGCTCTTAGCTGCACAGTTGCGGGGCTCACTTTTCTATTACTTTCTCTTATTTATAACCACTTTTCTCTCAATCGGCGCGATCGAGTATGTTTACTTCATTACAGGTGCTATCGGAACCAGCGTTCCCGCTTTATGCAGCTGCTGAACCACCATATCGTGGTGCATGCATTGGTACTGGCAGAATGAACCTCCGTAATCCTCAAGTTGCATCTATTCAACGCTGAAAGTAAAAATAAGATGTGTCATTCCATATATATATATATATATATATATATATATATATATATATATATATATATATATATATATATATATATATATATATATATATTATATATATCATATATATATATATACCAGAGATCACCTGCTTTTTACCAAGCAGATTACGACATTTACGTATGATGGTTATAACCATGTGCACCTCACCCTTTCGCAGTTGCATAAAACCCATCTTCGATAATGGCAGTGCGCAAAAGTAAGCTGTGATTCTTTTATGTAGCTGCTTTTCTCACGCATTCTGCCGCTTATTATATTACTCATCCTGCCCTATACTGGGCTTATAATAATACTACTTACCAGATCCTCTATCAGGGATGCCGGAGAGGATGGCATATGCACTTATCCGAGCAATCTGAAGGGAGCTTACGAAACAGAATCGTTATAAAAGCGCCCCGATCGCAGTTTTCGAATGCAATTGAAAGCACCTAGTTTTTGGCGTTTTCCGCTGCCATCGAGAGTCTTCGTTTCTCAAGACCGAAGGGAAACGGCGCAAGTGTTCCAAGCGAGCGAATTTTCCTTTACAGTGCAAACCAGTAATTTATTTACCAAGGGTCACGAGAAGGTATTTGGAGTGATTTCGTTGTTTCTACTAGGTTTCGACGTCTCGCCACGCTTTATCCGGGCTAAGCGACGCGATCGTAATAGTGGACAAAGTTATAAACAAAGCTAAACTGTTCACACAGTGAAATGCACCCGATTTCTCCGCACCGAGGGCGTGGTACATGTGAAGGCAGACAAGAGATTTTCAATTAATATCAAATGCCATAATCTTTACTAGCATTCTCCCATTTCCAGTTGTACCTTTAATAAGAAAGAAGTATGCTGCTCATTACTTTGAATAGGGCTGCTCTGAGTTCTAAAAGAGAAATAAAATAATTTGTAAACAAAGGTAACAAGAAAAAACCTTTCTTTCCTACAGTCACCACAAGATTCTGTACTCGCAAATGTGCAACTTGCAAGAATGCTAACACATCTTAATCTGTTGCGGCAAGCTACCTAGGTCTAACAAAAAAAAGTTAATAATAAAAAAGAGCTTTAGTGTCATAACTGAGCGTTAAACAAAAGCAATTACTAGCTAGTATGAAATACATTCTCAGACAATGGACAAACACTGCTTTCTGTTTGAGATTACTAAAGTGTTTTTCAACATTCTTAGTGATACTGTTCTTATTGAAATACTCCAGTTTTTTTGGTTTTGTGGGTGCATTATGCATGCTCGCATATACATTGATACTAAAGCACGCAATTATCAACAAGGCGTGTGCCTGAATTGTCCTTGTCCTGGTGTATAATCACTGGCCTTTGGCGATGAAAAGTTTTAATCACAATGAAAATGCACCAATCGCACGTTTATTAAAACAATTAATGTGGGTGCCTTTCTCGGACTCCTAAGTCTTGTATTGGTACCGCTTAACTTTTTCGCATAAAACGCAACGAAATGTACAAAAAACTAACCAAGCTTTCAAGCTTCTGCAACAGCTAGTGTGTCAGCACCAGCGCAACTATTTTACTTGCGAAAATTGAAAAAAAGAATACCTCTTTAGTAATGTCCGCTGCAACACAAATCTAGCAAACACAACGAAACATTGCTCACTTTATTAGTTTCTCTTATCCGCGTACAAACATGTTGCAACCAATACATTTACGCGCATGAAAGCAGAGCCGTCTAATTTTAGGTAGTTTAAGTTATCCCTGACTTGTGCTCTCTAACATTGGCTATATTGTGCTGAATAGCATTGGTTAGTCCAGTAGCGTTTACTATCGGCTCTAATGAGAACATAATGGGATACGACAGTCCATTAATATAGTTTAGTCTTGTGCCATTAAATGTTTCGTACACTGTGATAGTGTCTTGTAAATATTTGTATTTTTCTTCTGTCTCCTAGATTCCTTGCATCTCACTTTCGTCACCTCTGGCGCTGTCGGAAACATGCAGCGAGCGAGTTTCGGGGTTCACCTTCAAGCAAAAACCTCTTTCTTTTACGGAGGGAGCTTGAGTGTCTTGATTTCGTTTCGCCAGCTAGAACCACATTAGAAAATATCTCTTTGATTTCACTTCCTTTCAAAGGCACAACGCTGCAGGCGTTGGACGGATTCGCACTGTGCCTT
Organism: Rhipicephalus microplus; assembly: GCF_043290135.1. Classification (NCBI taxonomy): domain Eukaryota; kingdom Metazoa; phylum Arthropoda; class Arachnida; order Ixodida; family Ixodidae; genus Rhipicephalus; species Rhipicephalus microplus. Next base: position 18,208 of record NW_027465178.1, on the reverse strand, counting down.
TTTTTGTTCATTTAAGACGAGAATTTCGGCCTCTTGGGTTTTCATTCGCCGTGTAAATCGGCGCGATGTCTTTGGCACATCTCCACAGCAGGGTCCTCATTGTCCACAATTTCTTTAGTTCCACCGTCGTCCACTTAGATAACGCCATTTCCTTGCCATTACCGAGTAGGTTCGCAATTCGGGCTGCGCTTCAATGAGACCACTGCGACGGCGCTCCCCTTTCAAAAATTTTCATTTAGTTTCAAACCTAGAAGTCGGTCGGTAGTTTCCGTGTGAGATCGAACAGCGAGAAGAACAAAACTGGCGAATACACGAATTCTGGCAATGTATTCAAGGCTCCGTGCTTGAAAGCAGTCCAATAGTCGAACGTCTTTAGAGATGTTGAAGTCAGCTGGATGATTAAAACATTTTTTGAGTGAACCCGACGATACTATAATCATTCCCAGTGTTGATCCTAAAGCTTACGTACCGCGGCTCATATGAACAATGCTTTACTGGAGTCGGCACGCAGCGGGAATGATACACTGTAGAAGCAAATTGATATCTGGCATTGTTTTCCTTTCCTGACGTCATTTAGGAGTGAAAATGGAGGCTGAATGTTGCAGCAAGTGCAAATAATAATAAATGCGTGTTCTCCTATTTCACGTATATTCATGTGTTTATTATGATGATCAAGACGATATTTAGTTATAGTTTTTGAGTTGTTTGATTTAAGTACTATTTTATTCTCATATATTTGTGTAAGTGTTTGTCTAAGTTATTACTGTGAAATCTTGCTTAAGGTGGGGGGTCTCCTAAATGGCCTAACAAGCGATTCTTTCGCTGCGGTGACCCTCAAGAAAGAACTCATCACATTATTTCGTAAAAGGCAAGTAAATATTAACATTAATTGTTACTACAGGGCCGAAATTGGCAATGACTAAGAAGGAAGATGCGCATATGCAAGTGCACAACGCTGTAGAATCTTATAAGTCGTAAATGCATCTTAGAGCATTGCAAGAAGATTAAAAATTTGCTTACAATCACTGTTGCGCAGTTCTAGCCAGCCTGTGAATTCAAGCTGCACTAGAGTCGACCAGTAGCGGCACGAGCAACAAAAATGACCAGTTTTTTTGCTATTTTCATGTGAACACACGGTAAGCGCAATGAGGTGGTCACCTGAATAAAAGCCAGAAGGTTAAGAAAAACTGCAGCGACAATCAGTTTGTCACAATCAAATAATAATTATCAATTATTTAATAAATGATTATGTTAGGGAAGAACTTGTTCTTAGCCTGTAGATTGTGACGAGGCCACCCGCGCCGTCATCGTCGTCTTCTTGTTTTTGCGTGCGTGTGTTTTTGATGGCTGAATATGTATTAGGAGTGAACAAGATGAATGATTGAATGAATGAATGAATGAATGAATGAATGAATGAATGAATGAATGAATGAATGACACGGAAAACCAATCGCGAAGTTTCTCTTTGATCACGAAGTTTCTCTTTGATTATACATTGGCACTCTGTTTGCCCAAAAAGTCAATTGATTTACAAATAGGTAGATAAATAAATAAATAAATAAATAAATAAATAAACAAACAAACAAACAATAAACGAACAAGCCAAGCTACTCTCATTCTTAGTGCCAGTGCTTGTTCTTTTTAATCAACTAGTTATTACAACGATTGATCCACCAAACGATCTAAACGATTTGTTGATACATCAAGCAATTTATTTAATTTTGTCTTGGACACTCTAGTCTACAGTCTAATCAAAACTGACAGCTGATGAATAGGTACTGCCACATCAGACATAGTCTTTGAATGCTTATTCTCACTGCCAACAGGTCTTTGCACCTAAAAGGTACATACGAACTCACCTGATTGTTCTTGTAACACTCCCACTCACTAACACTCACTATGCACGACAAGAAAACATAAAAAACAAAAAAAACAGAGGGTGCGAAAAATTCGTATCAATGTGCAGGAACTCAAAATCGCCGTGTTTATAGTAGTCGCTCTAGCGGCGATGCGAAAATTGAATTATGCGTGAACCTCCGCATCCCTGTAGACCTTCAATCTGGTTTTCGCGATCCGAGTTCATTGCGTAGTGCCATAACAGTCTTCGCTCTCTTGCTATACGGCGACATGGCGGGCAGTGCCGACGGCAATGCATGCGACAGCGGCAAAGAGAAAACCTCCGTTTTCCGCTCCTCACCGGAGAAGGCAAAATAGAGCCGCGCGTGCCACGGCAGCGCGTTCTAATGAAAATTCGTTGACGCATCACGCACTCGCGGCACGTCGCAGAAGTGTCCCACGCGCTTAAAACAATAAAGCTTCACGCGAACAGAGCGCGACGGTCCTGTTAATGTTCCCCCTCGGTGTTTGCCTTCCTTTCTCTTGTGTTGTGAACTTTACAGAGGTACGTTGGGGTTGGAACGTCGCGGGGGTGATGGCGCGGAAGCATGCAAGACCCAACATAAAAAGTGAAACGAAAAAGACTGCGTGTATTCGAAGCCACTGCACCGCACCCTCATTGCATTCGCCGCCTCTTCCGCGGGAATACTTTTCTTTTACGCTCGCATTCCTTTAATGCCTTCGGAGATAGCGCTTTTTTTTATTGCTATGACTCAGTTTGTGACTGTGCATCGTCCTCCTCATAACAACATAGAAGAAGCCTTCCGCGCTAAAGAAGCAGCAACAAAAAAAAAATAAACAGGACAGCACGGCGACGACGACGGCAAAAACTCACCGAAAGTGCCCGTATAAAAAACGAAAAAAAAAGGGGGGGCCCGCCTTCGTTCACGTTGCCGAAGCACGCCCCACAAACGCAAGAACCGAGTAGGGAGAGACCATCGCTGTAAAAGCGAGTAATTACTGACCACGCTTCTTTACGCTTCGCGACGCGAAACTGGAGCCGCTCTGCGGTGACGTGGGCACAGCGTGTTTACGCCGCAGCGCCTGCGAAACAACGGAATGGCGCGAAACAAACTTTCGCGCATGTTTTTTTTTTCTTTATCACGACAGCCGGGTGCCGCAGAGGAGCACAGCTAATTACTTGACGTTGTGTAGAGATCGGCGCTGTACGTCCAGTTGAGTGCACTGCTTCGCAGGCTGAGGTGTGCGTTTACACCAGCCTCCACAGTGTAAGAAAAGTATGACATCATCTTTCGGGACTGTATTGTCATGCGCAGACTCCCAGTTAGGTGCCCTATACTTAACGATTGTTAGGCGTCGCAGAAGCCCTATGGGGCCACGCCTTTAATCTTGAACTGTTTAGTGGTTTCAGTGCCTTACTACGAGTGCTGTGTCGAAGCTCGCGGGACCTAATCCTGGCCACGGCGGCCGCATTTAAACTGAAGCGGAATTATAGACACCCGTGCGCTTAGATGTAGGCGCACGCTAACGAACTCCCGGGCTTTTGAATACGGCGTCTCTCATAATCATACCTCAGTACTGCGCCATAAAGCCTAGGCAGATATTACTATGAGTTATTATTCGATCTGGACCATGTAAACTACATTTCATTGGAAGCGGAATGTAAAAACTTTCGCGTTGGTAAGTTTAGGTGCATGTTACTAACCTCAGCTCGTCGCATCATACCTAGATGCTGGTTTGCACACGTAATATACCCAAAGTGAAGCAAGAGAGAGAGAGAAATAAACGTTTTTCTGGGAAGTCCTCTTGAAGAGATCAAACCTGGCTCATCCTATATATAAACGCGATGGTTTCTAATTCCACGAATCCGCTGCCTTTAGCTACCTCTCTTGACTGAGCGATGGCATTGCGGGGATTGGCCAGTTGATTAGAATACCAAAGCCTTGGTAGGGAGTTACTTTCACTTTTTTCACAATTTTTTTACCTTCCGTCGCTTGCCAGCAAGGAGAGCCATGGTTACAATGATCGACAGCGATCACATGGTGCATTTCATTGTAACCAATAAAAAACAACCAAAAGAAGAATCTCTATAAGAACGCCACAGACCCGCTGTCAATGGGGAAGGGCGCCGATTTCGCTAGCGGCGTATAGTTAAAGAAGTTGCATAAATAAAAAGCCCACAGCCGCATATGCTGAGGCGAAGGAGCTGTATGCAATGCGTGCGATTGATCATGTCATGGTAGCCCTGAAAGCAACGTTCATTCGCGTTGGTTAAGGGTGCCGCTTTAGACTGATACAACGTGCCCTTGCCCAAAGATACAGGAAGAAGGTAATATAAAAGGCTTTCCTGACTCCAGAAAACGCCATCACTTCGGAGGCCCCCACGCCAATAGGACATGGCCACCTATTCAAGACGTTGAAAAGGCATTTGACTAGGTGAGCTTTTTCTAGCACACGCACAAAGTGTAAGTACATAAAAGGTGCTTAAAACTGCACTGAAATTATCACGAGGTACTTATTCTTACTGCTTGCTTTTGTGTGACGCAATAACTTCGTGTCTATGGCACACGTGGTGGTTGTGATGTACGCCTCCGCAAGAGGCGTAACATTTGCGTGCAGCAATCACACCACGCATGCTCTCTATAACCTCTATTAAGAACCATCTTATTCCTCAAATTAGCTGAACTTCGCTTTAGAACGTGAGCCTAATTAGGAACAATTCGAGAGGAATTTGGTCTTCAACTTTTTGATTTTGATAACTCAAAGATTATTTTGCATCAATGACGGAAAACAAGTCTCACGCTGCGAAGAAAGAAGATGCACCTACGAGTCCTCGTGCTACTGTTTTAGAACGGCAAACTCATGTCTGAGATAATTGAACACAGGTTAACTACAACAAATGGTGCTGTAACCGGCTCCATGAATTTAGTTTCGAATGTGTATTTCTCTACAGGAGCCAATAAAAAATTTCCGTCATTCAAATGAGATCTATAATCCATGAATAGGTTTTGGCAGACTGATGTCTGTTCAGCACCCGCAGAAATGTCATGCAAATACACGAAATGTACACTGCCGTTCTTTATGACAGAGAACACGCGATGGCGTGACCTGCTCTCTACAACGGCTGCCTACAGTATCTTGCAGCGGCTTGTGCAGCGGTCATAATTTGTTGTTTTGTTTGCCAACGAAATACCGACAAAAGCCAGGCATTTTTTTTTTTTGCTGTCGGTCGATGATGATCCTGTAGGGAGCCGCCGCAGAGCGCAGGCCACGCGCTCGCGTGTTCCCTTTCATAAAGGACTATTCACGCTTTATTTGTGCTTTATGTTTACATTGTAATGTATTCATAAGTACATATATCTTTTTGTAACAAATTTTTGTCAGTGCATGTTTTGTTCTGCTGAGATGTTCAGTTCAAATGTTATTGATGTCCACTGCCTGTGAGAAAAAATTTCTCTAAACACATACCGAATCTAATACCACAATAAAATGGATATAGCTGGATGAATGCGCGCAACGTTAACAGCAGAAGTAAAACGCAAGCGCGTGAACACGCTGTACAAGCGAGTGAACACGCCATTTGTATGTATTATGCGCCTGTCTACGGCATCTGCGTTGCTTTGAAGCCATGATTATAATCAAAGTCGAGCGCGCATTTTCTCTGTTACTGTTATAGTACACGTTATGTGCGCAATGCACCGCGTCAGTTTTGCCCACCGAAGTTGTAAAATATCCCAGCTGTATTGCAACACGAAGCCGGTCAAGCAATACACAGGAAGCAATAGGGATTACTCTTTGATAGCACCTCGGCAAGTAAGTTCTCAACGAGACTTGAATGCACGCAAGAAACTGTTTATATTGTAGTCAGTCTTGACTATGTTTTGTAGCAGATTCACACGACCGATAAACCTTGTGCATTTAAATTTAATATCGAGGAGGTCGTCGCACACTGGCTTTCAGAGTAGCGCGAGTACCACTGAGAAATTTCTGTTCAGGAGCTTGCTGTAAAAAGAAGAAACAAAATAAGTCTTGGTAAGGTATTTTGGGCCTGTGAAACGCAGAGCCCGACAAAAATAAAAGATTCGTTCGGGTGTAGCCTTTATATAGGGGCATCGAAATTTTAAGGGAAGTACGCTCTTTAGAAAGGCGACGCGCTTGAATCCGTGTAACGGAAACATGAACCACGCGGCACTTTGCAAGGACTCGGTAAGTAACTTCATTCAAAGCTTGTGAGTGCACCCAGGCATTCATTTTTGATCAATACACCTCGGTGTTCGCAGGGAACCGAGCATATAGGGAGACGAGTACGTTGATAACAGCTGATTCAACAGTGTCATGGAAACCTTTTTGCACACACTTCTGCGGCGCCATGCATAATTATTTTTGTAGATCTACATGTGGTCAAGCGTCAGGGTAAAGCAATCGACCTAACTGACGCCTAACATGAATTTATACAGGTACACATACAACAAACTGATGGCATCATACAATATAACCGGATTACATAAATTATCAGGCTCTCGGTTGAAGATGTGTCATGATTTGTTACGTGAAACATCTTATTATTCTCAAGCTTGAGCACAGTGTTCTGCAAATCTGGTATAAAACACCTCAGTCATGGCTAAGACAGCTCGAGTAAACGCTGGTTGCTAAGTGTGTCGTTATGCTGTTAATACGAAATTCTTCCTGAAATAAGCTTTAACCTTTTAAGTTGGGCTGAGTGATAATCGCACTGCCGAAATTGAGGGATGCGTAATCCTGAAAATTGGAATCTACTAATGAACGAAGAACTGATCGAGACGAGCAAGTGGTGAAGCTCCGAAATAACAGCATCAGTTGTTTGCGCGAAGCAAGGAACGGTTATCAGATGTAAGTGGCTTTGGCAGTGGGCGCGTCCGGCACATGCAATCGCTGATCTAGATAAAATAAAAATAAAAAAAAACAAGATTGCTAGGACCAACGCCACTGCCTGTTTTTTAATTAAATATCCACGCGTAAACTAACGAAGTCAGTTATCTAATCAAGTGAACAGCCGGGCAAACCGTTAGAGGGCGTTCACTATGCCCATTTGCAATGTTAGGCGATGTTCTGTTTATTCGGCACTCAGCGCACCTTGTAATACTGCCGTTCGTTCTTTTTCGGCGAGCATGTTAACGGCCGTGTTCTCTTTTAGCCGCCAGGTTGTTTGCGTCTGTAGTGCTAGTTGTAGGCATTATTCGTGCGGTCTCACTGATGCCTCTCTGGTTGACGGAGGTTCAACATGCCCATGCTTGCATAGCTATTCTCGAGGACGAAATTGTTAGCGCAGGCTACTACAAACTGGGAATTTTTTCGTGGTTAAACCAGTTTCACTTGATGGATAGCTGTGCAGAAAGTAAGAACCACGATACAGGCCTAAATGCTTTGTTATTAGTGGTTTCACGTCTTAGGAGTGTATGTGTATTCTTCTCAAATCTCGGGCGCTGGGGACTTCTGTTCCAGAATACTCGATGCAGGTTTTCGTCTTCATGATTATGATGATGATGACGACGACGACGACGATGATGATGATGATGATGACGATGATAAACGGATCCCAGAACGTGCACCGGCAACAGACGTACGTGTATGCGCCTTTCTGCCAATAACTGATGTTCATGAAAAGAAGAAGTGGCTCTGTTCGGTCGCTGTTTTTGTGCAGTGTTCAATTTTTTGCTCTTTTCTTGGACTATTACGCTTGTATCCATTTATTCATCGGTGTGCCAACAAGATGTCGGGTGAATAATACGAGGGCGCGGCGCCTTATAAGTACGAGATTCATTTATGAAAGACTTGGCTAGTACGCAACTGCTACGGTGGTTGGTAGCCATCACCACAAGCCTTATGCTCGTACAATTGCATCAACCCTCATGAGTGATTCTGCATGACACAATGAAAAGCCCGGGGGCTTACAGGAGCAACAAAACATCATAAAGCCGGTACGTTTGCTCATTCACAACCACTAAATGGCTCTAGTGAGCCCAGTAGCAATGGTAGACGATGAAGCTGAGAGCAAGAAGCTTCGCTTAGAAGATAATCTTTTCGACGATAAAACGTCATCTTATAACCAATGTGATGAAGAGGACACGGGCGAAGATGAACCATTTACGTTGGTTGCGTATGAGAAGAAGCGAGCAGAGGACATCCCAGTCGTCTTGCGTCCAACACCTAAATGTGTTAGTTTCTGGAAAGTGAACTCCATTCGAGTGTCAGCCGAAGTAGTTTCTGCTGCTAAAGAGAAACTGCAGTCACTCAGAACGACCAGAGATGGAAGCTTCAGTGTCAGCGTTCCTTCCTTAGCTTCAGCAAAGCGTATTCTGACGCTTTCGAATGTAGATGGTGTGGAAGTTAAGCCTTTCATCCCAGAGTTAGACACTCGGAACGTTGGGGAACGTAAAACATGCGCCTCTGCAGTATTCAGACGAACAACTCCTAGAGTACTTGAGAGATGCAGGGGTTACATCAGCGCGGCGGCAAATGAAATATTACCGCCAGGAAAATGAAGCAGTAACGTTCAGTCCGCTTCATTCAGTGATCCTGACTTTTCGAGATGACCGCCCGATTCCCAGTCACCCAGTAGAAGAATATCTCGGTCCAGCACTTCAGTGCTATAACTGCCCGCGATTCGGACATATGGCAAAAAGTTGCCGTAATACACGCCGGTGTAAAATCTGCTCAGATGAACGCCACCATAAGGAGTGCAAGTCAGTTCTTCAGCCTAAGTGTGCGAATTGTGCAGATAATCACGCTGCTTCATATGTAGGCTGTCCGCAAAGTAGAGCTGCTGCGAAAATGCGTCTACAAGAGCTTATCCATGGAAGAAAACCGCGCCCCGATCGACCCTCTCCAAACCTTGAGATTGTTCATCCTGTACGTGATCTACCTCAGCGCACACCGCAACAACAATAATCGAGAAACACATCAAGAGAACCGTCAAGAGCACACCCTAGAGACCACTCACGAGAAGTACATTCAAGCACCCCAAATCTACGCGTCGAAGCTGCGAATGTCCACGCGACCTCAGGAGGAAATTAGCAGAACTGACAGCGCCAGTGTTTCGCTCAAGCTGCAACATCGAAACATCACGTCGTTCTCGGCAGGCCTCAGAAACTGAACCATTCAATGGTGACCGTGCCTCTGCATCAGTCATGCAACCGATTCTACCAATGCTTTTCGCAGCACATAGAACAATCCTGTCTGATTGATTGATATGTGGGGCTTAACGTCCCAAAACCACCATATGATTATGAGAGACGCCGTAGTGGGGGGCTCCGGAAATTTCGACCACCTGGGGTTCTTTTAACGTGCACCGAAATCTGAGCACAACAATCCTGTCTGCTCTACCGGAAGCAAACATCCTCACAGAAGTAAAAGCCCTGCTACCTCTCGAAGCACTATTTTGTCAACAATCCGGGTCCAACCTGCGACGAGTAACATATGAATGAGCGCTATAAAAATGTCTCCATATATTAGTGGAATGCCAACAGTCTTCGAAGGAAGTGTGGTGACTTCCGTAAACTCCTTTCGCAATATAACTTTCCAATACTTTACATCCAACAGGCAGGGATGAATGACGATTTCCGCCTCTCTAACTACGTGATATATATGTCATCTCGTCGAAGTGGTCCCTAGCAAAGTGCATCTGTGCGTCAGAAAGAACCTACCTTCTCACCGAGTTCACTAAAGTGATTCGGAATTTCCAGAATTTGTCGCTTGTAATGTATCCTTTGGTGAGCAGTGCGTAACCGTGATTAATCTTTACCTACAACCTTCAAGCCGTATTTCAGTGGAAGAGCTAACAAATACCTTCAATATTTTCTAATCCACATACATCTATCTGTATGTGGCGACTGTAATGCGCACAACATAATATGGGGTAGTGATCGATGTGATACACGTGGCAACGTTGTTGAGTGCGCCGCAGACAAATGCAGTTTGACTATTTTTGAATGACGGCTCCCCAACTTTTGTCCGTGGACATAATTACTCGAGTTGCATAGATGTTACCATACGTTCCAAGATCTAGTGAATGGTGTGGGCTGGACAACGGATGTAGAAAAATGTGAGAGTGACGATTTTTTTATTCTTATAAATCACCCCTACTTGCGAAATGACAATGTCAAACGCTACAGAAAAGTGAAAAACAGGAAAGCCTCTCGGTATTACCTAAGTAAGTGAAATTACGGCAGTTGAAAGCTTTACTGAATATTTGCAGAATAATGCGAATAAACGTACAAAAAAAAAAACGACCCCAAAATACTACGCTGCAGTCGACGGAGAGTATGAACATCTATATAGGAGCCATCAGACGACTTTCCGAGAGGGCATATTGACGCAGTGGAAGCCTAGAAGCATACAAAAATTCACAGAAAATCCACAGTGTAATGCGCAGACGACTAGAAAATTTAGGTAAACGACGCTGGCGTGATTTTTTGTGGCACGGTCTCTCCCCACGCACCTGTTCCAAGAATGTGGCTTGTAATTCGAGAATTTAAGGGCCCTATATCACAGAGGTTCTCATTTCATGCGCTTCCTGTAGCCTTGGACAAACGGGAAGTTGTGGTAGTAGATTAATTTTGTCAACTTATCAGTAGGCCCGGCGCATCACAATGTGCTTTATTTGATAATTTTGTCGCGTTAGCTAGCCAGAAAATTAATGCTTGTTGTTGGGCCCAACACCCTCAAATAGACCCTGTATTTACGTTAAGTAATCTGCAATGTGCTAAAGCATCATGTCGTCAAATATCGGCCTCTGAACCGGGCTGAATTACCTACAATATGCTAAAAAAACCATGGGCCAACGGGGACAACCATTCTCTTAGATATTTAAAATTATCTATGATCGCAAGAAATTGTAGCCGAGCCTTGGAAGTTTGCTCGCATGACTCCGATCTTAAAACCGGCTAAGACGCCCTTGATCCTTGAATCCTTCCGCCCAATTGATCTGACAAGCTGTTTATGTAAGGTCATGAAAAAAATGATTGATGCGCGACTGCAATGGTGGTGCAACAGAACCGGTGTATTCTCCAACAACCTAACAGGTTTTAGGAAACAGAGATGCACAATGGATGCAATACTGAGCACAGTAACGTATCTGGAGCATGAACGCGCCTGTGGTAGTTTTACGGTAGCACTGTTCTTAGACATCAAAAGGCCATTTGACACAGTCAGACACACTCATGTTCTGCTAAGTATGTTGGAACTCGGACTGTCCGGCAGGTCTTTGTGGTGGATCTCCAAATTGTTATCAGGTCGCAAAATATTCATTCAGATGAGCGAAGGAAAGAGTGCGGAACACAACGTCGGACAGGGAGTGTCCGACGTTGTGGCTGAGTATGCTTCCACAAGGAAGCATACTCAGCCTTTTTCTTTCAACTGTGTTATGGCTGATTTAGCAAAAAGACTGCCTTCTAGGTTGAAATACTCGTTATATGCAGATCATGTGCACATTTGGGCATCTGGCAGGGACGTTCGGTTTATTCAAATTGGATTGCAAGACGGCATGAATATTAGTAACCACTTTTTAAAAGAAAGAGGAATGGTTCTGTTGCACGCTAAGACATCTGTATTGCCCTTCACCCGTGAGAAGTTAAAAAAGCTTCATTCTCAATTTAGAAGGAGAACCACTGATGACTGTGACACATCATCGGTTTTCTCGGAGTAATACTTGATATAGACAGCCATCATAGGCACCTCACATAAACAAACTCGAAAAACGAGGTGAATTCGCTAGTCCTCATAATTGCCGGGGACATCATGGAGCGGATTTGTATCATCCATTCTCGCTGTTCACAATGCTTTAATACAACAAAAATTGCATATTCTGCAGCAGTCTTACACGGCCTTTCCCGCGCTTCATAGGAGCGATTTCAAAGACTATATTATCTAGGGGACTGCGCGCCTGCCTAGGTGCTCCACGAGCTACTCCCAGCAGCTTTGTCATAGCTGAGACTCGACAACCACCTTTTCCAGTCATCAAAACAATCGAAACATGCCGCCATTTTTCCCACTTACAGACACAGCACAAAGACCGCCAATGGGCACTGGAGGTTTTACAAAGGTATGAAAGCGATGTTCATAAAGAAATACACAGTAATCTCTTTATATATTACCATGAAATAATTTTTTGGAGCTCTGAAGTGGACTATCCTCCATGGCTGCTTGCAATACCAAGCATTGAATTCTCAGTAGATGGCATTATCAGAAAGAGATACATGTTCATCCCAGCTGCTCAAGAACTAGCGCTTTATCACCGTCAGACTAATCAGGAGAATCGCTAACCGTAAGAGCCGGGGTTAAAGAAAAAGAACTATGTAAGCTGGTACAGGCGTTTGTGCTCAGCAGGATTACTTACGCGACACCTTATATGAAGTTGGATGCTGCAGAAAAAAAGGCAAAATCGAAGCTATGATCCAGCAAGCTTACAAGGCAGTGCTTTGGTTGCCTAACAACACGCCTACAGAAAGGCTGTAAAAACTAAGGGTGCAAAACACCCTGGACGAATTATGGGATGCGCATCTGGTGATGCAGCACGCTAGGCTTTCGACAACCAACGTGGGCAGGATTATATTGGAAAGGATTGGCATTGGAGCTGAGGCTCCTACTGGGGACAGTAAAATTCAGGTGCGGCGAGAGTTACGAAAGGCCCTGCACATAAAACCTTCCCAAGATATGTATTCGATTCACCATAAGCAGCGCAAGCAGGCAAGAGGCAGAGCTTTACAAGTTGAGTGCGGCGACTACAAAGCGGCAGTCTATACAGATGTCGCGGAATATAATGACATAGACGCTTTTGTGATTGTGGTGGTGGACAGGCGGGGACGCTTGGTCCGCCTCTGGATCGGTCAAAACCCGCTCCCCAGAAAACTGCAGAAGAAGCGGCAGTACATAGCGCTAGCTATAACTAATTCGCAGTCGGACTTGATTCGCAGTGATTCAAAGACAGCCATCCGAAATCTGGCGAGGGGCAGAATATCGGCGACCACCGCACGATTTCTGCACGGGGAAAAGGGACAATAAATTCGAGAAATAGAAATAGTCCTGGGTACCAGCACACTCCGGGAACCCAGGGAACAAGGCGGCTCACCTGAATGCTCGAGGTTTCGTCAGCCGGGTAGGTGAGCCGCCCTTTGCGCGAGATGTGGGCTGGTGTCATTTCACGACATAACGAATCATCATAAACTAGAGCGGAGGTTTTATCCGCCCTCGCACAAGCGGTTGACTATGGCGCAGGAATTCATCTGGAGAAAACTGCAGACGCGATCTTTTCCCAACCTTCAAGTGTTGAACAAAATATGCCCGGAGGAAATAAAGCCACAATACAAATGGTGCCAGGCTGTGGCCACATATGATCACATACTTTTGGAATGTAGCATAGTGCCCCCACCGTGGATATTATGCGTGATCCCTCTTTTGAGCCCTGGGAGGCCGTGTTGACCAACTCAGACCCTGTCGTTCAGCTAAGGGTTGTGGAGTGGGCCACACAGGTCGCCGCCAACCTTTGGTTGATGGCCATTTAACACGGAATCGCCCGCAGTTGCTTTCTGACGAAATAAAGTTTTACCATCCATCCATCCACCATCAGATACGCATGCGGTATCCAGGTTACATGCGCGTTTACACAGATGGCTCAAGTATTACAACGTCTTCAACATCAGCATTTAATATACCACAGTTGAATATTCAGGAATCATTTAAAATATGTCGCACCACCTCACCTACTACAGCTGAGCTTTTCGCTATTCTGTATGCTATGAAGCTTTTAAACTCAGCAGCAGACGCGAGAAAATGGGTACTTCTCAGCGATTCACAGGCCGCTTTAAGATCTCTCTCTAGTACAAACACGACAGTATTTAGTAATAGTATGAAATATGAAACGCTGAAAGAGCTCACCAAATAAAACAAGGCGCAACATGATATTAAATTTCAGTGGATACCTGGCCATTGCAACATTCCTGGAAAACACAGCTGCCGATGAAGCGGCACGACAAGAACATTTGTAAATTGCTGTTTGTTTACCAATTTCAAAAAACGAATTGCGTAGTATTATAAAGCTTACAACTTTCACGATGAGCAAAACTGTTTGGTTTGACCAAAGTACAAAGCGAATTGATTTATATCAGATCAATCCATTCATTGAATTCGAAATTACGCAATAGCATTAGATAAAAGTACGGAAACTCTTATTCACCGGTGAGGCTAGGCACCGCTTACACAAAACATTTTTTTTTCACGGAATTGACAGAGCTGAAGCTCCCAAATGCGAATGTGGATTTATAGATGAAGACGTATGTCACCTTTATAGACTGTCCACATCATGACACGCCGAGACGCCGTCTCAAATTGGAACTGTTGGCATTAGACCGCAGACCGTTATCATGAAGAAACTTCTGGGCCCGTGGCCAACTGGAGTTTTACAGGTGTACGCTTTAAAATAGTTAACACGTTTCTTACAAGACAGCGGAATAGCTGACAAGTACTAAGAAATAACGAACTTCCATTTGTTATGGGTGTCATATGATCATATGACACCCATAATATGTGTGTGCTGAAGTAAATGACCTGTAGACTAATTTGTACACACGAGCGAATACATCTTCATAAGAAACAGACGTGTGCTCTGCTGTTTTGTGCTGGTTGGATCGAATATTAAGGAGGGACCTTATCAGAGACTTAATTTCTGACTTTTGAACATTTCCTTATTATTGTGTTGTGATCTGTGCGCATGTGTTTTTGCATATGTGTGCTCGAGTGTTCTATTTTCCATGCACTGTTTCGTAAGTTTTATTTTAAGATACGTGCTCAACTTTCCTTCAAGGGCTAAGGAGTAGCCGGTGCCATACTTGTGTGCCAACATCTCCTTATATATCATATGAACAAAAAACTGATGTTCTTTACATCTTAGGGCTGGTCGGCGATCTGTCATTGATGACATGTCAGTCGGCTGCTTTATAGGCGTCCCTTGTCCATTTCATGTTGCCACATATCATTGTTTCATGTATGATCGTCATTGTTGCCTGTACAGCAACAGAAGTGTAGCGCTGCTGAGCACATAGGTGAATGTCCAAATCCCGGCATAAAGGGGAAAAAAGGCTAGGAGGCGGAATTGCCCAATGAGAAAGAAATAAAACTAAGAAGAAGAAGTAGTAGGCTACGCACACACAAGCGAGCTTCACCTGCCACAATTTTGTGCATATGAGATTAACTTCTAATGACTATCTGTTTATTTGTTATTATCTGTTTACTTGTTATTTATCTATTATTGCGTATCTGATGTGTTATATACAAAACTTTATGTTGCTTGTTCGAAGCATTTAAGAGTCATGAAGTACCCGGAACACCTTGTATCCTGGCAATAACGTAAAAAAATCCCAACATGCACTTCAATGCTGGTGCTGATGGGCAGACTGGTTTCACACCTTTTATTGTTTTTATAATAAAAAATGAAGAACTGGCAATTTCAAGTAGGAAATTCAAAAGGTCATTGCACATTTATATATCTCTTAAATTCCGACCTACATCCCAACAAACCCTTTTAGAACTATTTCAAGCAAAGCTAAGTTCAAGCATTCCCTCACATTTATATTCACGTATATGTCGCGTGTGCAACGAAAAAATTTGCAGAGTGGATACATTCGCAAATGCCACTGTGTATTTTTAGGTTCTCCGCGGTAACGTCAAATATTGTGCGATGAATTACAACACAATATTTGCTACATTTACGCTGTAAAAATTACTTGTAAAAGAACGTTTCATTTTTTTCTCATTTTTTAGCATGCCGTAACCATAAAAAAAAACATATACGTACCCATCAACTCGAGCTTGATAAGCCTCCGTGTTTTTCGGAGGACTGTCCTTCCAGATCTCTTTTCAGCCAGCATTGATTTTTTAAGACCTTAGTATGGCATAGTGGCAAACTCAAAATAACGTAACTATCACAAGGTAACGTTTAACTTGGCATCGTGTTCTAGTTATTGCTCATGTATAAAAATTTTTCTTTTCATACGCTGCTTCATGAGTTAATTTTTACATTTCAAGCTTACTTGATCATGTAGTTGATAGTGATTAAGATGCACTGTGGCTCATTCCAAATGACCCAATATATGATGGCTCATCGCCACATTAAATATGTTGCTTTGATAATGACAGCTTTTTTTCATAATTTTTTCTCCAAAAAGCAGTCACGGCGGGTGCATAACAAAACATCTTCTGGCCAAATTACCCTTCACTGTAAAGTGCATATCAGCAAAATATCGACTCGACTTGCTCAGCCTAATGAACAACTGTTGGATCAAGTCGAAAATAATAAAGTACCTGGTGCTTGGCATTCCTCGATGTAACTAGCGAAAACACATCGATTCGCCAAATTGTTGTCGCGGGCAATGAACAAAAAAGATGAAAACTTTAGGCTTCAGTTTCTAGCGGGTTGTACCAGCTTACAACTGGTCGGGATAAAACCTCGTGCATTTCATGAGTGGTGGCTTTTCTTTTTAACATCTTGAGCAGCACCGTTCATATATGTGGGCGCAATATGTTTTTGCCAGTAATTAGGGAGTCAGATAATCTTGCGCATAGGATGGATTAAATCTTGCGCATATTCTCGGTATTTTGACTAAACATCAGTGTGAGGCGTCCTATACAACCTGCACCCAAAACGTTACGGTGTGTGAGCTCCTCTGCAAATGCGACATTCATACCTGTTCGTGCACAGCGTTTTAACCTAGCAGGTAGCTTTGTAAGACGCGTGGACTACTACTGGCTAGAACATCTATATTGGGGCGCTTTCTCAGACAAACGCGGGAGAGGGTTTTTTCTCGGGAAAATATCGTGCTCCGCAAAGTCTTGATAGGCGGGGGTACATGACTGCAGCTAACCACCTCGGTTATTATTTATGATTATTGTTGCGGTTTAACACCCCAAAAATCATGATATGATTATGAGAGATGCCGTAGTGAAAAAGCTCTGGTAGGTCCAGCCACCTGGGGTTCTCTGACGTACGCCTAGAAGTTCAGAATGTGAGAGGGACCCGAGGAAGTCCCGACCTGCACCAGTACGGTATCACAGGTGGCCACAAATACAACGGCCTCGAAGAGTTTCGCCTCAATTATCACTTTGGTGAAAGCACCAATGTTCTTCGGGTCGTTCCACAAGTACTGATACCAACGCCAAAAGTATTTCTTCTTCGTTTAAAATGAATACGAACAATCAAATTTCACGTTTGCTTTGCGCATAACAACTATAGTTTATTACGGAAAAATGGAAAGCGTCTTCCTGTAGAATAACAAAGAATAGTTTCGGGTAAATTGTAATTCATTGCTGATGCTACCTAAAAGCAACATTATCATTTTTTGCATTGTGATTGCAAGTTCATAGGAATTATGTTGTGTAAATTTAATACGCTTGCCTACCAGTCATCTCAATTTGCACTTGAAGGGGTTAGACAGCCACACGTTTTATACATTTCTAACACATTGGCAGTGTCACGCGCCAATGTGGTTTAATTAGTTACGATGCACCCGAAGTCGCTGGGATGGAATCCCGGGCCAAGGCGGCTGCATTTTCGGTAGAGGCGAAAATGACTGAGGCCCGTGCGCTTAGATTTAGGTGCACGTTGAAGAGCTCCGCGTGGCCAAAATTTCCGGGGTCCTTCGCTACGGCGCCCCACTTAATAACGCGGTAGTTTCGGGACATTACACCCCGCCACTTGCTATGCATAGACGTGTGACGGTGCAAGACACTCACCGGCGAAGCCTATCACGTGGCAGAGCGCGAGCGCAGTCCAGCTGGAGTAAGAGCGCGAAGCAACGGATGCCGACACGAGGTGACGACGCATCATCCTCAGTGCAGCCGTGTGCAGCGCGCGTCGTACACTCGTGAGCCGGTGTTTGTATCCTCGGTTGTCCGATGACGGGCGCGCCAAAAGACGCTCGAAGAGTTCGAGCCGCAGAGGACGCACAGCGCACAGAGCCGATGAGCCTCTCTTCGACCAAGTGGCGCTCCAAGCCGCGCGCGAAACGAACCACGAGCACTCTCGCGGGGGGCGCGCGCCACCGTGCTGCCCCCTCGCGGCGTCAACGAGAACTCCGAGCTCTCGAAAGGGCTCTGGCCCCTCAGAGCAGATCTCGGTCATTGTACCAGTGAACTTGAATCGCGAAAAAAGTAGTCCGCTCAGTTTTCGTTTCCGGTCAAGAATAAGAAGCGCTGTATTTTTGTTTCATAATGCTATCTATGCACGTCGAACCATGCGGTTGAAGGCAAAAATGCTTTGACATTATCCGACTTTGATCCCTTATTTATCCGCATGTATGCCTCCACGTTATCAGCACATTGCGGC
>NW_027465177.1:0-39256 GCF_043290135.1 Rhipicephalus microplus | reverse complement strand
ACAATCCTCGCTACCCTCTTTATAGTGTGGCCATAGGAAAAGCGCTTTCGACTGAGCTTGACAAACGTAATGATAGCCCCTCGATGGAGTAGCGCGTATAATAATAATCATCATTACCTCAACAACCTTGCTTCTGGGCGAGTTGGAATGAGCCATTCACAATGGTATTGATCACAAGCATAATACAACGGACACATTAGAGGGATACGCTACGCCTACGTCCTCTCGTTTTGGTGTTGTTCTGCGTTTGCGCTCACTACCATTAATATGAGCGTTTTACGTTCCAAATCTACGACATCATTATGAGAGACGCCATAGACGAGGGGGGGGGGAAGCAGGGAATAAACTTTGACTCAGCGAGTAAGAAACTTTACATGTCAGAACCACAAACTCTTTGTGGGACACCTTCAGCGGGAGAGAGGAAGGGGGACGCGAGGAGGAAAGTGTCCGGGTTTTTTCTGATCATCTTTGATGTTCTTAGTTATACATTTAGGTTTAATTGTACACACTTTTTTGTATATATCGCTCGAGCACCTTAAAAATTCGGCGATGTGGCATGAATCAAACCTCAGCAGCGTAACGCTGTACAGCCGCGCTACAACTACTGTGGTTCGTGGAAAAGATTTAGAGCTTTCGGAATAACTTTCTTCCGCGGATGTCTCACCTTCCGCAGACATTTCTTAACGTACGTAATTCACTGGGTGTGCGGAGGAACAGGAAGCGCAGACTCGACGTACTTTCCAAAGAAGAAAAACAGTTGTGACCCGCATATGACGGTTTTCTCGAATATTTCGGGGTCGTTTTTGGACGCCTCAAGGTACGTGTTTCAACACTGCACTGTGGCGACGCCCAAATTTGTTCGTTTCGAGGCGAGTGTCGTTCAAATCTGTCCCGAGTATCGAGTAAGAAAAATAGCTTGCCCTATAGCGTCACTGTCCAAACAACCCCGAAATCCAGAACTGTTGCAAAGACTGAGTATGTATCGGGCAAGAAGAGATAGAAAAAAAAAAATAAAACATAACACAGTGAAAATGGAAGCACTGCCTTACAGCGCCAGCGGGGATTTAGGACGCGCCACGGACCGCATATTCAGTGGTACGCGATTTTACGAAGAAAAGTTGCCTCCACGAGCCATTCAGTTTTCTCACGAACTTGGGGCGCGATGCACCTATTGACACTGGCAACGTAAACATCTCAGAAGTTTCCTGCGACGTACACGATTTCTATTCTTCAGCCCTCCGTGTTTGTCACGGCGACGCGAATGTTTATTCAGGGTTCGCTACGTACTTGTGTGTTTTTCCCCAAAATCCACGAAAGGAAAAAAAAAACATCCGCACAACAAATAAAACTGGTGACTCGTTCGCCAGATTTTGTATTACTGTACGTATATGCAGCCGTATACTCGCATTATCGATTTGTCAGAAGCCTTTGTGTTAATTTTCATGAGTGTTTCTGAATCGGCGTATAGTCTATTCAAAAGCAGCCTATTCAAAAGCTTAACACTGGAATACACGCCAATGTCGATTCCTTGTGTGCGTTTTACAGTGAACAGGAGCGGATGTTTCAACGAAAGTTTACCTAGTACTGCTTTACGGCTTTATACAATGCTGCAAAATAAAATCACATAAATTAAAATATTCACATTCCGACGCGCTTCGAAGTAAGGTCATGTGCACGTCTCTATAACTTCAACCCCTAAGAAATGTTTGAATTCGTGGCGTAACTGGACGTAAGTGGGCATTACATATGCAGCTCTGCTGCGGTCTAGCACGAAGAATAAGCCTTATGTATGCAAGGTACACTCTAAACCCTTTATAATCCGAATATGGGATCCTTTTCAAAGCCTATGATTCTTCGGTTTCGCAACAGCTCGCAGACAGGCAGATCCGCACTCGTCAACACGAGTACATGGTGCATTAACGAAGTTTTTTCCCACAGGACTTTCTGTAAGCTCTCAACTGCGAAGATCAGGTCCGGTCAGTGTGGGCGTTGTAAGAAAGACCACGCAAGGGAAGTTAAAAGGTACACGCTCTCAGGGCTCTGCAAATGTCAGGCACTGGAAAGAAAATCGGCTTAGCATAGGTAGTTAGCAAGACGAGTTGGATGATAATGGATAAATTATGAATACTTAACTAACACTTCCCGAGGGCAAACGCAAGTTTGTGTGAGTTAGCAGACAGCATAATCAGCGACCTAACACAGCTTACTTTGTTGAAGAAGGTGGGAGAAGTCTGTACTTTTTTTTTGCTCGCTGAAAGTCTATTATCTATGGAAATGACTTCTCGACCCGGCACGCAAATAAGGAAGGGCACGCAGTTAAAAAAAAAAGATGCAAAATCTCTGGCGCTTAGAATTGTCGATGCATGTTAGAACAAACTGAAGCTTTCTTTTGTTTCATCATGGCACGGGCTGCCCTTTTTCGTAGAGCTCACTGTCAGTAGACGAACGTGACTTGGCAATAAGCACGGTCAATTAACGCCGTGTAATGCGAGGAGTCTGCTAAACGCATGCAATGTTGCGTTCCGGAAGCGTAATATCGCGACTCGCGTCGAAACACGTGAATTGCGCAACGATGGGGTGTGTTGAGCGCCAAACCATTAGAAATCACTCACCAATGTTTTATCACCATTATCAGCGAAGCATCAGCAGAGTAGCTCGAGTGTTGTCTTGCGGACGCGTGGTGGGTAAGATAAGCCTGAGACCAATAATATTACTATTGATTGATTGATATGTGGGGTAACGTCCCAAAACCACCACATAATAATAATATTACTATTAAGTTAAGCTCGAAGGAAGCATGATGTCTGTTATGAACTGCACTTCAAGAAAAAAAAATGGTCCCTTTATCAACATAAGAGGCTTGACGCAAAGGTAAAAATATGACTATAAACATAGATAGATAGATAGATAGATAGATAGATAGACAGACAGATAGATAGATAGATAGATAGATAGATAGATAGATAGATAGATAGATAGATAGATAGATAGATAGATAGATAGATAGATAGATAGATAAAATAATAAAGTCGACTAAATCAGGTAACTGAAAGCAAAACTGCAAAGTGTAAAAAAAGGTATGCTGTATTTCAAAGATACATAATGCGAGGACGTTTATTTTGAGTTCCGACGTTCAATGGGTAGCTACTTTCTTTTATACAAAATATGATTTAACCGCTATATATAAATACGGACATGAGATCGCAGCATTCTTATTGTGTCCAAGTTGCCCTGTTCACGTTCTCAAAAAAGAAATAAAGGAAGAAAAAAGAGGGACCAAGCAAGAAAGAAAGAAAAAGGAAATAACCTTCGGTGTTTTGTGCCCCAAAATGACAAAACAAAAATTAAGAGAATATAGCATGTATAAGAGGCAACCCGAAGCCACTAATAAACAATACGTCTCTAGCCACGTGGTGCTGGTAGAGTGAGCAGGAAACCGTGCGAAGCCAAGATAATGCATCATCAGCTGTCCCATGGCGCTCCCGATGTGACAGTTATTAGCCATGGTTTTAAAAGACCTACTTTTTTCTTTGTAGTATTTGTTCACCGTTACCCATCCCCCTCTCACTCACCCGTATCTTTTCGTGGATAGCACTGTCGTGTCTGAATTGTTCGCGATTAGCCCGCCCCAGCCGCTGCACTGCACGTGTTCCCCACGAGAAGCAAAGCAATAAAGAAAAAAAAACTCCGCTTCAGCGTTGTTTCTCGTTGAGGTGCTCCATTTGTCCTTCCTCCTGCTTTGCGTGCTTCATGATTGCAGGCGTGATGTTACCGGCGAGTTCGACCGTGACCAGCGTCCATCCACAAAAATCCCCGACGATGGATCTCGAAGGAAAGAAGGAAGCGCCGACCTCTCGACGTGATAGAACGACGGGACAGTGCAGTGGTCAACGCAAGTTCAGGCCGCGATACGTACTTCGATTAGACTTCAGCGCCCTCGAAAGAACTGTGCACGTGGCTTCTGGAGTGCGAAACAGGGTGCAGAATACGAGGACGGATGAAAAAGGAGTTCCTTCTGTAGGTCGCTTTCGTAAACTTTTGTCTTTTATCATCCCCCAATGATGAGATTACTATGAACATGCGTGAGGTTATTACACGTTATTTCACGTTGTTTTGATATTTGCTACGATGAAGTTGATTTGTAGTTGGCGCACATCAGGAACGTAGCCAGATATATTTTTTCGGGGGGGGGGGGGGGGTCTATCTTACTTTATGTATGTTTGATTGATTTGTGGGGTTTAACGTCCCAAAACCACCATTTGATTATGAGAGACGCCGTAGTGGAGGGCTCCGGAAATTTTGACCACCTGGGGTTCTTTAACGTGCACCCAAATCTGAGTACACGGGCCTACAACATTTCCGCCTCCATCGGAAATGCAGCCGCCGCAGCCGGGAATCGAGCCCGCGACCGGCGGGTCAGCAGCCGAGTACCTTAGCCACTAGACCACCGCGGCGGGGCACTTTATGTATGTTTGTGCATACGTTTATATGTGTGCGTGTATATATATGCCAGCAAAACTGAAACAAGTTTATGGAAGGGGGAGGGGTTAAACACCCTTGGGAACGCCCATGGCAATAACGTGTGCTTATTTTTCCATCTGTAGTTGTTTAGCAGCACCGTGTAGAATTTCTCCTTCAGCTTCGTGCGGAGGATTGGTGGCAGATTGGCTGAGTATTGGATGACTGTTATTTCTTTTACGGCATCATTTATAGATACTTTAGTCAACTAATCTATCTATTTGAAGGACCATTTATGAGTGATTACATTGCGAAGAAGAAGATGAGCCTCCATCCAGCCACATCGCCAATGCTCGGCTCGCTCAGCTGGTGCTTTTGATCCTGCTGTGACTCTGTACGGTTCTTTGAGCTGCCTCATCGCTGATGACTACAACGTCCTCAGAGAACCAATAAACCTCTTCACAATATATTCAATGCCGGCGGAATTGAGCAAGGTGTTATTTCAACTACAATGGTAAGAACGTCCTAAGCGGAAAAAAACATCCATGTGGCTGTATACCCCAGAGTATACAGTGGTTGTTCTCGAGCTACTTTGCTGCCAGGGAATCAATTCGCTATTGGAACACGTGTTTTGTTTCTTTCATCTATCCTTGTTTCAAACCACTGCCTCGTGCTCCTGAACCATGCAACATCCACTCCGACGCGACTGGGCACACACTCTATCGGAATCACGTAGATTCGCTATTCTGTTTAGCGATTTGCATGTATCCATGTCCGCAGGCACTCGCGAGTGTGCACTTGTGTTTGCGATGTTACTGCTCAAGTGCCAGGCTTGATTGAGAATGCCTGCAGTCATGCCCAGTATGCGTGTCCTTTCGTATCTTCTTTTACTTTCTCACTGTTTTTTTTTTTTTGCGAGCAACACAAGTTTGATGGTTCACGCTGCAAGTCATCTCATCTATCCGCTTGGTACACACTGTCGTGCCTTCGATTTGAGACAAAAAGTGGAAGCAGCCATCTGCACCTGACACCATGCTAGAGCTCACGGAATGTTTGAGCAGAATGAAGCGCTTGCATCATGCAAGCCTTTGCGCCTACATCCGCACACTCGTGGAGTGTGGTTCTGATCTCGAAGGCTTTTTTTTTGTCTGTATTATAGCGAACGGAGACTGCAGAAAATGCGAAGTGACATAAAGGCAAACGCAAAGCGTGCTTCTTTAGTTTTCAGTTTTGTCCCGCCTCGTCCATTTGAGTGACTGCAAGTTCACGCTAGTTCTTACGCTGGCTTTCTCAATCCAGTGGCTGTATCGAAGCTATAACACTGACGGGTACTTCTTAGTAGAAAGTTCGGTGTTTCACGCTATAGCTCTCGTGCCTACTTTTCATGGCTTTGTTGTATTCATCCAAGCCTTGTTAACACTACAGTTGCGTATCGCTTAAAGACGAGAGAGAGTTCGCTGAGCATGTACAATGTAAAATAAAATCGTTTAAAAACACGCCGAGTAGAGTCTATCATTTAAAACTAACGAAAAAAAAATTAAGTCAGCTTGAAAGAAGTGCGGAGATCGGCGACCTTCCTAGTTTCTCTTTACATTTATTTTTCTCTGATCTTTTTATTTGTTTAAAAAAGCCTTCTTTCTATTCTGTTCTTTTCTTTCTTGTTGTCCCACCTGTCCCGTTTATTAGAGAGGCAATCGCCGGCTAAGTCCAAGAGCCGAAGTATCGGCCCCCCGAACCGCACCACGAAAGCGTGGACAATTTAGAAGTGGTCCTTTTTGGTGCGCCAGCGGACGCCGGCTGTGGTCCAAAGAACAAGTCAGAGTCGAGAGTTGATAAACAAAACAAATACTATATTCTCAAAAATGGCAGATCGAAAACAAACACAAGAATGCACACTCCACAATAGTTACATACAATACGTCACCAAACAAACGACGTACTACACAACACAATCAACCACACTTGAAACAACGGACACAGACAACAATACGCACTACAATGCAGTCGCATGCATTGAACAACCAAGACACTTAAGGACTAAAGAGATATAAAACCTATTCAGTCCAAAGTCCTTGGAACAAAAGTCTGAATGATACTCTTCCGAGAATCACTCACTCAAAGTCGAGCGTTGTTGTCGTTCCGCAGCCCTCGATGTTTCTCTTCCAGGAAACCTCGCGGAGTTTCTCTTCCAGGAAAACTCCGTCTTCAATAGGCCACTCTTCCAACTTCAAACTTCTTCGCCGGAAATCCGTCGGCTTCACACACGCAGCTGTTGCCCGCGTCTTCGCTCGATAGCGGTAAACCCACGCTCTTGCCTGTAGCTCGAGCCGTCCCTACGGACCAAAAACTTCGCCGACTACACGGCGGACTCTCTACGCACTCTGGCGCTCACTTCCGTCTCCTCCTGTTCTGTCACTACGGGCAGAACCTTCGCCGACTACACAGCGGAATTCCTACGCGCTCCGGCGCTAACTTTCCGTCTCCTCCTGATTTCTCGTCTCGGCTGCTCGGTTAAATACCTTGCGCGCGACTTTCCAGATGTTTCTCGTCATTTCGTCGGCGCGATACGCAGCGAAGGCTGGGGAGAGGCACGAGACGGTTCGACTGCCCTCTCCGGAGGATGATTCACTCGGTCTGACCCCGCCTCCTTCGTTCGAGAAAAATCGCGGCCTTGCTGGGCCGCCGATGTGGGGTGAGGAGGATCGTCTGCGAAGCCGTGCTTCTGCGGGGAGAGCGCGCGCCCGGGAGCCTTGGATGTTTGCTTTCTTTTTTTTTCTTTTTTTTTACCTCGCGGCGTTTCTTCCGCCCGTTGTCGCAAGGATTTGGCGGCGCGCTCTTGTTTAGCGCTCGTTCTGTGACACTGCCCCCCACTTTAAGAATATTATCTCATAATACTCAAAAACCACACAGACGAGCGCGAACAGTCACCACACATTCTCACAGACTGTAACACAATCCGTCGCTCATTGACACTTCACATTCACAATATATCACTCAATACAATCGTACATTGTAGTTCAATTCCACAACACATGAAATATAGCCACAGGTACATGCCTACAACACTTCATCACACATTCTAAACAATACAACCGTACAAAGTTCTGTCTATCCAACAATTATACAACACTATACATCACACCATCGCACAGAACACTGACTCACTCGACATACGCTTGAGACACAGGATAACAAGAACCTTAACACAACATATGTCACTCAGCCCTGCCGAACACATTCTGATTCCACCTCAGCACCTATCTTGAGTACTTCGAACAGCGCTTGCGCCCCCTTTTGCGGTGCTCGCTCGATCTCTTCTTGTGCTTCCACGTTCTTTTTCGGCGAGCCCTTTCCAACGACGATATCTGAGGCGTCGTCTCAGCCATCGTTGTCTCTTCCGACACCGTTAACGCGTCATTACATTCGACGGGTCCTGTCTGTTTATTTACCCGCTTGATCATGCCTCTACATTTTGCCCGGCTGGCCAACTCCGTCTCCTTTACACTGTCGGTCGGTTGAGGTCGTGCCGACTTAAGTCCGGTTGCTCGACCCGTGAACTTATTCGACACGATCGTCTTCTCCTTCGCTGTCTCTCGCGTCGCGGCTTCGCCTTGGGCTCTAGTGAGATCCGTCACGGGATGCTCCTCCACTGTATCTCGCGGCCGCTGTGTTGGCGAGGGCTCTATCTTCGGGTCTTCTCCCAAACATTCTGGATCACTTGGCCCTCGCGCCCCGTCGATGTTTCCGATGACAAGGTCATACAGGGGGGTCGTCATGCATAACGCAGTAACCTTCCCGCTGAAGTACGGGGTTTCAACCTCAATTTCTGCTTCGGGAAGCATCCGGACCGTACGGTCAATTAGGCAAACCGGTTTCGTTCTGCCTGTCAACTCTCTTTCCCGTACCAAATTTCTCCGCACGATAACCGTGGAGCTGCCGGTATCTCTTAACACCGTAATCTTCTTGCCTGCAATCTTTCCAGGAAGCGTTGGCATTCCCTTCATAACACCGGTTGGCTGTTTTGACATTACAGCCCCCACAATAGGAATTTTCTCCCCATTCTTCAACTCTACGAATCCATCAGTGACGGCATTATTATCAGATTTCGGTGCTGCTTGCACACAGGATACCTGGTGAATTTGACTCACTCCGTTCCGACATGCATCTGCTTTGTGCCCAGTCTGACCACACTTGAAACATTTTACAACCGTAGGGCTCGTAAAGATCGTTCGACAGTTTTTCGCGCGATGACCCACTCGGTTGCACAGAAAACATCGCGGAATGCTCTCTGGTGCACGCTTCTTTTCTTCGGGAGCCAATTTCTTCGAATCATCGGGACAATCTTTCTTGACCTTGGCCAAATTAGTTCCACCTTGCGCTTCCAGGAATTGATCAGCCAATTCAAGCATGTCTTCAAGTGAGTCAGCCTTCCTCTCTTTCAAGTACAGTGACAGGCTTGGGTGGCAACTAGTTAGAAATTGTTCTCTAATTAGCAGCTCTCTAAGCTCCTCGTACTCCTGTGCTGTCCCTGAAAGTTCAATCCATCTGTCGAAATAATGGCAAAGTCGGGCAGCATACTGCGTAGCTGTCTCACCATCAGCTGGCTTTCCTGTCCGAAATCTGTCCCGGAATCCTTCCACGGTAAATCTAAATCGCTTCAGCAAAGCAGCTTTCACCTTTGTATAGTTGGCTGCATCGGTCGGCGTCAGCCTACCGTACACACTGAGCGCTTCACCACTCAAGCAAGTACTCAAAGCAGTTGCCCATTGCTGTTCCGGCCAATTCTGGCTCCTCGCAATCGTCTCAAATCTGTGGAGGTACGCGTCTAGGTCGTCCTTCCTTTCATCAAACGCTACGAGCAGCTTGCTTGGGTTCAAGCGGAAGCCGTGATCTTCCCGTTCGCTGCTTTCAACTCTAGCTTGGACGGGAGTTTCACTTCGCTGTTGCAAACGGAGCCGCTCGAGTTCCATCTCGTGCTGCCGCTGCCGCTCCCTTTCCTCTCTTTCTTCTTTCAGCTGGCGCTCCCTCGCTTCTCTTTCTTCTCTCGCCCTTTCGGCTGCCAACTTTTCTCTCTCCAGCTCCAACTTCAATTGCTGCTCTCGTTCTTCCTTCAGCTGTCGCTCTTTTGCCTCTCTTTCTTCTTTCAGCTGTCGCTCCTTTGCTTCTCTTTCTTCTCTCGCCCTTTCAGCGGCCAGCCTTTCTCTCTCCAACTCAGCTGCCTTTTCTTCCTTGGCCCTCTCTGCCGCCAACCTCTCTCTCTCCACCTCAGCTTCTTTTTCCGCTTTGGCTCTTTCGACCGCCAACCTCTCTTTTTCCAGCTCGGCTGCTTTTTCTTCTTTGGCTCTCTCTTTTTCTTCTTTTTCCTTCTGGGTGACCCACTTCCGTAGTTCGACGCCGGAAAGACCCATCTTCTCACCAAGCGCAACTAACTTTTCGAGATCCATTGTGTCTCGCAACTTGGCAAATAAAACCTTGCCGCGTGCAAAAAGTATCTGCCTAAATCAGTCTATCGGAACACTCCCCTGCACTCGTTAACGAGAACACTGAACAACACACAAAATCGTTCCGATAGCACTATCAACAACTCGAGGCTCTTTCTCACTACTTTGGACACACTGCGCACCAAAAGGTCCTGTCGCGGACGCCAGATTAATTGTCCCACCTGTCCCGTTTATTAGGGAGGCAATCGCCGGGCTAAGTCCAACAGCCGAAGTATCGGCCCCCCGAACCGCACCACGAAAGCGTGGACAATTTAGAAGTGGTCCTTTTTGGTGCGCCAGCGGACGCCGGCTGTGGTCCAAAGAACAAGTCAGAGTCGAGAGTTGATAAACAAAACAAATACTGTATTCTCAAAAATGGCAGATCGAAAACAAACACAAGAATGCACACTCCACAATAGTTACATACAATACGTCACCAAACAAACGACGTACTACACAGCACAATCAACCACACTTGAAACAACGGACACAGACAACAATACGCACTACAATGCAGTCGCATGCATTGAACAACCAAGACACTTAAGGACTAAAGAGATATAAAACCTATTCAGTCCAAAGTCCTTGGAACAAAAGTCTGAATGATACTCTTCCGAGAATCACTCACTCAAAGTCCAGCGTTGTTGTCGTTCCGCAGCCCTGGATGTTTCTCTTCCAGGAAACCTCGCCGGAGTTTCTCTTCCAGGAAAACTCCCGTCTTCAATAGGCCACTCTTCCAACTTCAAACTTCTTCGCCGGAAATCCGTCGGCTTCACACACGCAGCTGTTGCCCGCGTCTTCGCTCGATAGCGGTAAACCCACGCTCTTGCCTGTAGCTCGAGCCGTCCCTACGGACCAAAAACTTCGCCGACTACACGGCGGACTCTCTACGCACTCTGGCGCTCACTTCCGTCTCCTCCTGTTCTGTCACTACGGGCAGAACCTTCGCCGACTACACGGCGGAATTCCTACGCGCTCCGGCGCTAACTTTCCGTCTCCTCCTGATTTCTCGTCTCGGCTGCTCGGTTAAATACCTTGCGCGCGACTTTCCAGATGTTTCTCGTCATTTCGTCGGCGCGATACGCAGCGAAGGCTGGGGAGAGGCACGAGACGGTTCGACTGCCCTCTCCAGAGGATGATTCACTCGGTCTGACCCCGCCTCCTTCGTTCGAGAAAAATCGCGGCCTTGCTGGGCCGCCGATGTGGGGTGAGGAGGATCGTCTGCGAAGCCGTGCTTCTGCGGGGAGAGCGCGCGCCCGGGAGCCTTGGATGTTTGCTTTCTTTTTTTTTCTTTTTTTTTACCTCGCGGCGTTTCTTCCGCCCGTTGTCGCAAGGATTTGGCGGCGCGCTCTTGTTTAGCGCTCGTTCTGTGACACTTGTCTCTGTTTCTTTGTTTCTTGCAGCTTCTTTTTTTCAATTTATTCATATTTTCATCTCGTTCCTTCCAACTTTCTTTCTCTCTTTCGTGTTCTTCATTTCTCACTTCGTTTTTTTTGTCTTACTCTTTTTATAGTCGTTTCACTCTCTTTTTGATTCTGTCTTTCGCTATCTTCCTTTCGCTTCCTGTTTTTCTTCTCTTCTTTCCTCTATTTCTCTTTCCTTCTATGGTATGTTATACCCTCTATATAGTTTCATAAATATACACTAGAAGGAACTCTGGCGCTAGTGTCTATGGGGCTGCATCGCACGGCGCTACACCGAAGCATGGGAATTATGGGTAGTACACGGATTTGCCTATAGTCTTCGTGTTTTACGTTCCTTTTGGCTTCGCGTGGCTTGAAGCCGCTCTGTCACAAAACAGCAATCGACAAACGTTCAGCAGTTGCGCTTCATCACCTTAATATTTTACGCTTTTAGCATTTAAAACCAGATCACGAAGATCAAAAGGGCTCGTTCTTTCCTTCGAAACAAAACGAAAACTAAGCAATGAACGAAGCCACAAGTTCGACTCGATGCCCGCAAGTATGAAGAGTAGGCGAATTCGTGTACTATTCATAGTTCCCATGGTCGGTGAACGACCGCAGCGCCAGAGTTCCTTCTACTTAACTTTAGGAAATTCTATGCTACCTTCCATCCTCCTCATTTCCCAGCACACAGTCACTTCCCTTCCCTACCCTTCTATTATACTACATTACGCAATGCTGTGTTACGCTCTGCTAGCTTGTCTGGACAGCCGAGTAGTTACGACGCTCACCTTCAGTCCAGGGTACGTGGGTTCACATTCTATCACGTGGAGATTTTTTTTTTCGCAAAAGAATTCCCCGCTTCATCTTTATTTATATCGCTTTCTCTCTTTCCGTACTCGTTCTCTCACTCATCAGAGTTATACCATCCCACGTCGGGCAAATCGGCGCATGCGTTTTGGGAGCGGAGCAGAAGAGGATGGAGAGTAAGAAGGTGACAATGATAGCACTTGCCATTTCGTGAAAATGATAGCTTTCTGTTCGCGGATTATATACGATGGAGGGCTAGCATAAACACCTTTGCGGTTAAAAGCGAGTTCGTGATACCACTAAAAATGCAATATATTCTTCTTTGTTGCGTTTCTCTCACGCCCAGAAGAAGGCGTCGGTGATTTGCTATCCCGCCACGGTGGTCTAGTGGCTAAGGCACTCGGCTGCTGACCCGCAGGGCGCGGGATCGAATCCCGGCTGCGGCGGCCGCATTTTCGATAGAGGCGAAAATGCTTGAGGCTCGTGTGTTTAGATTTAGGTGCACCCCGGGTGGCCGAAATTTCCGGAGCCTTCCACTACGGCGTCTCATACTCGTATAGTGGGTTTGGGAAGTTAAACCCCAACAATATTATTATTATACAGAGCGTCCCAGGCAAATTTAGCCAGAGTTGAAAAATATGCGGGCACACGTAAATACGACGTGACTAAACGCATGTTGCTCACCGTTGCCTGGAGTTTGTCCGACTATTTTTTTGTGTTCTCAAATATTGTTTAATTAGATATGTTTAATGAACTAACTTTTCAAGCCCCGCCGCGGTGGTCTAGTGGCTAAGGTACTCGGCTGCTGACCCGCAGGTCGCGGGATCGAATCCCGGCTGCGGCGGCTGCATTTCCGATGAAGGCGGAAATGTTGTAGGCCCATGTGCTCAGATTTGGGTGCACGTTAAAGAACCCCAGGTGGTCGAAATTTCCGGAGCCCTCCACTACGGCGTCTCTCATAATCATATGGTGGTTTTGGGACGTTAAACCCCACAAATCAATCAATCAACTAACTTTTCAAGTAACAAAGATAGATAAAAAGTTTCAATGAGAAAGTTGTGGATATGTTTGCAAGACGTCTGATAAGACAGTTTTGAACTTTAGATCTGTTAGGTGTTAGTGTTTTTCTGCTAATTACAAATGGCCGCGGAAATAAAAATATACCACGTGACAATCCCGCTCGTGCGTCAGTGCGCACGATGATTCTAGTGCTCCTTAACGTTCCGCGTACGAACGACACGCTTCCCTCGCAACAGTTCATGACAGCGATAAGCAGTCACAGCGCTTATCGTTTTTGAGGCCGAGAGCAAAGCATGTTCATCCCTAAGTCACCACTATCGTTGCGGCCCTGCCGAGACAGCCCAATGGGGCAAATGTCATGGTCGTTCGTACGCGGAACGTTAGGGAGCGCTAGAATCATTGTGCGCACTGGCGCACGAGCGGGTTTGTCGCGTGGTATTTTTTGTATTTCGCGGGCATTTGTAATTGGCAGAAATTAGCAAAACTGTCTTATCGGCCGTTTTGCAAACCGATCCACAACGTTCTCATTGAAACTTTTTATCTATTTTCGTTACTTGAAAAGTTACTGAATTAAACATATCAAATTAAACAATATTTGAGAACACAAAAAATAGTCTGACTAACTCCAGGCAACGGTGAGCAACATGCATTTGGTCGCATCGTGATTACGTGTGTTGGCATATTTTTAAACTCTGGCTCTAGTTACCTGGTACACCCTGTATATATCGACTGTGCTGTTCAGTGAAATACGCAGCTATCAAATGCAACGGAAGCTCGATAGCATTACTATTATATGACTGTGTAGGAACTACAAGGGGTGTTGCCTGGCCATAATCTCTACTTGGCATAATCGCCCACAGTTTCGTCATTATGAACACAGCGTCGTGTATCGAACACACGTTCCTCGAGCTCAGCCTGTATGCAAACCGCCTCTTTCAGTTTCAACTCCGACTACAAGAAGAAGAAAAAAGAAACATGTATGCGAGCCAGTCGTTATAATACCGAGAACATCAGACGATGAGAGCTCCGACGCACACTGCGAGACGCGACAGAAGAGAATACTGACGTAATGACGCGAAACTGCCATGACTGCGAGTCCAGAGCATTACGAAACCAGCCATCGCTCGGCGTTCTCGTCGCAGAAAAGACTGTGCGGGACACGCGTTAGAATTGTAAGAAGCCATAGAACGCAGAACAAGTTCCATTATTTTCTCCAGTGAGTCTAGGGTTAAGCTCGTCCGTATATCAACGAGGATGAGAGAGGCAAAGGAAAAGCTGACGAGTCTTTTCTACGATATGGAGCATCTGCTGAGTTGTATTGTGCTCTGCCGGAAAGATTTGGCAAAGAGCCACGATTTTATTTTAAAGGCTGCTGTTGCGGAAGTTAAATGTGTAACAGAATTGATTCTTTCTGCGATCGCGAGAATCATCTATACACTTTACGATCCTCACTAGGCAGAACATTCGTGATAATACAGAGGTAGGGCAGGTGGAAGTAATATTTCAGCTTAAATCTCATTTTAGAGCCATCGGGGTCATTGGAGCTGCAGACACGAACTCGGAACTCACCTGCAGCATCCTTTGTGCGGGTTGGTCGGTCGGTTGGTCGGTTTCTAAACATCTTGGTGCTGCGCACTCTGGGGGATACGCCATGAATCGAACGGTGCCTTGCTTAGAAATTTATTTCACTTACTGAGTGAACGGGTGCGTTCGCCTAAAATGACTGGAAGGCGAAAGTCACCTTCTTTTTTTCTTTTCAAAGAATGCATTTATCTTCCCCTGGCTCCCACCGATGTCTTTCCACACCTAACGTCATTTTGCACTGCCTTCAGGATGGCAGGCAGATAAGGCAACAACATATGAAGGAAACAACCTGGTGTTCGAAGAATTTCGAAAGGTGCTTCTAAAGTGACAGGGAGGAAGACGAGACACAATCAGTTTCCAGAAAAACTTGACTATCATGACCAGAAGCGACAAGTGCAATTACTTCGCTGCAAGATAAGTTCGAGAAAAGCGTTCAAGCAAGATTCGCCACATAGTAATGAAGAAGTCGAGGAGGAGAGATGTCGTGCAGATAGAACGTCAATGCGTCATACGAAAAAAAAGTGAAGGAACGAAAAAAAAAGGTAGAGTCGAAGTGGTACATACAGTCTCCTTTACTATAAAATGAACAGCACTGCTTGCAAAACCTTCTGTTCGAACATGTATACAAAGCAGAAAAAGAAAGTTGTGTTTTTAACATTCCTTTAACATAGGAATGCAGCAATACAGGGCAATAAACATGGGCTACAGAGAGTGTTCAGCCGTTTCGTATTTTGTCATATTCTCAGATATAGACCTCTTTCATGTTTGTAAACATTGTAGGCGCCGAATGACGTCACGGCACGTTGGCTCCGCCCAGTCGTCCCACCTGAAAGGCCTCTATGAACACGTGACGACGAGCGCAGCAGGAGGGCAAGCTGCCTTTGAGAACAGCGCGTCGGGACGCCTTTCGCATGTTTACAAGCTGCGGCCGCAACAGAGGAAGTTGCAGTGGCTGTAGAGGGGTTCAGAAATCGACATAGGAGTTATGTTGACGTGTAGCTCTAGCTTTGAGAACCTCATCAAAACGTGCGAGGTACCTTAAGTGCACGCGGCAGTGTAGCAATGCGGCATTTGCGAAATGTCATCGTCATTGCTGCAGCTTACGTCACACGTGCACACTTTAATTTGTACTAATGCAAGGACAGACCCAGTTGAACAAGAGGCTCAACAGTACAATATGCGAATAAGCGCGGTGTAAAAATACGTGGCCATGAATCGTTAAGATAAATCCTTGCATATAATCAATTTACCAGAGAAGTTATCCATGCAAATGACCAGAACGACCTCGGCGACACTTTCATCCGCAACACGCTTGCGATAATGCTTCAGCAACAGGCTGTGGACAATGCTGTTACGTATTTGTAAGGTCCGCGGCTCCATTCGTACGCTCAAGCAGACGCCGCGAAATGCGTACGACTGAGCAAGTTTCCTGCGTGGTGTTTTTCTGTGAATTCACACAGACGTGAAAATCTCCTGATGTGCACCAGAGTCAGAACAGCCCTGTCCGATACACTTGTGTCCGGTGTGCCATCGCAGCCGCATATAATCATAAAGAAGCATATATATAGTCTAAGTCATCTTTTCGATCGCTGCTATACTTTAATGAACCGCACCCACGCAGAAAGAAACATATGCTCGATCGTTGGCTCTATGACCGAGTGACATCTTTTGTTCACGCCAGTATTGCGATATCATTTTGATGAGTCGAGGACTTTTTCAGTTATATCAACATTGGCAACCGTGAAAAATGTTTCACATATGGCAATGTTATCCAGAGCGTTAACGTGCTTTGAGGTAAACGTGCTCGATACCCCTACACGACTTATAAAAAAAGCATAATTCCATAGCTTATTCCAACGCTTGAGAGAGCTAATCGCTTTTATGGGTAAGCCTCTCCAAAACATAATCGGTGAAGCGGCGTCGAAGGCAAGTTCTCTCGTTTCACAGCTCCGACTGGTCGGTGACGGTTTTCGTCAAAAAAAAAAAAAAACTGGAACAAAAATACAAAACACCTGATCCATTCTTGTGCCTTCCCATGCAAATAACCATGAAATTTCTTCCGTACAGCACTCTTTCTTTTTTCCACGGCTACAAACAGTGCACGCACCAGCGAAAACACAGCAGAAACTGCAGTAGGCGCCGTGGCTTTTGCCTATAGATACCAAGCGAAACCAAACGCCCGATAACAGCGCCATCGCATTTTCGTGACGTGTTTCCGGTGGAATTCAGCTGTGTTCAAGGTATCGCAAGTGATACAAGCGTGGTGCTGCTTCAGTAAGTCAGCAAAGCTCCGAGGCGCGATAAGGGATTTCCGAATGCTTCGTAAAACGGTACTCGTACAAATAAAATTTCTTCCAAACAACGTCACCAGGGTCTTGTTGTTTATTTAACCGAGCGGAGGAGAGAGGCTCTCCAAATTAAAATAGCAAAAAAATAAGGTATTCTTAGGCGCACATACACTCCGGAACCTTCACTTTCATTTGCAAAAGCTTATATGAGCATACATCATCGAACAACTCTCTCTGAGCATCATTCTTGCTGAAAGATGAGTCATTCTTCCTTTTCGGCTACAACCAGAAAGAGGAGGGAGGACGCTGAGGGGTGGCCACTATTTCAGCTAACGGCATCAGCAGCTTTCTTTCTTTCTTTCTTTTCTCCTTTCTTTCTTTCTTTCTTTCTTTCTTTCTTTCTTTTCTACTTTCTTTCTTTCTTTCTTTCTTTCTTTCTTTCTATACTACAATTTCTGTGTGCTTTCTGCGCTGTTATATCTCGTTTTCGTTAGCTCCTATACCTGCTTGCAGATTGTAAGGCGGTATCTTTCCACAAGAGAGAGAGATAAATGAAGGGAGGGAAGAGAGATATTGGCAAATAGTTGTATTCAACGCAGTTTTATATACTAAATAAATAGAGAATTGCGGGCTTCCCGCACTCACGCTTTTTTTTTCTTGAGTACACGCGCGCACGCACGCACCCACAGCAACGCCCCCCCCCCCCCTACCCCTCCCACAAATACTCTATCTCCCTCTCCTCCGTTACTTCACACTTTCCTATGCTGATGCCTGAGGCAGTAATCGCTCCGAAACCAGGAGGAAGTATTTCCGAACAAAAGTAATATATATGGGGCGCAGCTGGGGAAGAGCTAGAACCGAGCTAGAACCGATTACGAGGAACGTTTTGCTCTAGGTGCTGAAGGAGCGATCGCCACGACGTTTGCGGTGGGCAATTGTGCGCATAGCTCGAAAAAACCACCGCGTGCTCCTTTCGAACGCGCTTTTGGAGAAGCCGCGCGACGAACCAGATGCAATCTTGAATACGCCGCCAAACAGCCCGTTGAAAAAGACATCGCACGGAAGCAAAAAATAAAAGGAAGTGTACAGCTTGTGCACACCACACATTCCCCCCGCTGTAATGACGTGCTCCTCTTTTAACCACGTCTATACCTTTCGGGATTTTGCCTCCGGAGATTTAGGAAAGATATAGTTCGTCCTTATCTAAGGCGCTACTTTTGTCAAAAATCTCGCCGTTCTTTCTTCGTTCCACTCTCCCACACCCCGTCCTCTCTCTCTGCCTAAGCGAGGCTTTTATCGATGTCCTTTCATATTGTCCTTCCGCACACGAAGCGTGCCCGAAGCGGTCTTAAATGCCAAACTCGAGTGCGAGCAAGGCTTTTCAATCTAAAGTTCCGCCGAGAGACGACCTTGCCTCGTGGACTACTCCCCATTTTTTCTCTTGAATGCCCAAATCAACGGTTGGAGTGGGTACTCGGCATGCCACAGTTAACGCCTTGTTTTGTTTCCACCCCGAGCGATTCTTTTCTGCAGCCGACATTTTCAGTGTAGACACGCTACGCCCTTGAAGCGTTGTCCTTGAAGTACTCAACGCCTAACCCTCTCCATTGGAACGAAAAAAAAAACATAGAACAACAGCAACGCGAACAAATGTGCCATTTGTTGTCCACACTATCAGTTGCTGTAGTAAACATAATCGTGTCTGCATGAAGCTTCTTCCGTGTTTTTATTTTTTTATTTACTTCTAGTTACTTGTGCAGTTAGCGAACGGACAAACGAAATGACATCGTAAACAGTGCTCCTTGTGAAAACGCACGCAGCATAGCGGAAGCTACTCCTGTAACGGACGTGGTCTTGCGGCGGCTGATGGAAGTATGTTTTGTGTCCCTTGCCGAGCGTTCCTGGGCCAATCGCGAAAGGCGATGGTGATGGAATCACTGAGAAGCTGAAAGCAGTCAGATCACTACCATATCAACGAGATTTGCCACAAACCATATGATGTTTAGTACTTTTTTTCTCATATAAATTTAAATAAAACGTGATGTTTGAAATTGTTTGGGTATATTGAGCAAACCAAACACGACCAACTTGGTTGTGTTCGGAACCTTAACTAATTGATTGATTTGTGAGGTTTAACGTCCCAAAACCACCATATGATTATGAGAGACGCCGTAGTGGAGGGCTCCGGAAATTTTGACCACCTGGGGTTCTTTAACGTGCACCCAAATCTGAGCACACGGGCCTCGACATTTCCGCCTCCATCGGAAATGCAGCCGCCGCAGCCGGGATATGAACCCGCGACCTGCGGGTCAAGCAGCCGAGTACCTTAGCCACTAGACCACCGCGGCGGGGCACGGAACCTTAAGTAAAGAAAGGCATAATGTTCAATATTTGCCGTTCTTAAATGAAGCGCAATAACTCTGAAAAATTGCCTGTTGGTAAAACTGACGAAAAATTCCGCTTTCTGATGGATGAATTGGAACATAGGACCTTCAAACTCGAAGATTGCGAGTTCGTACCTAACCAACTGAAAAGATTATTTTTCCATCGTCTTATCTATTTTTTTCTTTTCTAATTCCGTAATTAATAAACTACATATAAGAACAATTAGTGTGCCCTGAGCTTTTCTTAGCTTATCTGTTTGTCGAATTCATTTGCTAATGCCTAAGAAAGAAACTATAGCCCCTCAGAAAACATTTTTTTTTGTGTGTGTGGGGTGTTGCACCGAGCGAAGAAGCTTGTCCTTCTGTTTCCATGGCGAAGTTAAATTCTTCCTTCTCGCATAATTTAATCAGCCATGCGTGTTCATCAATCTAGTGGCTCATTTCTGGACATAGCGTGGACGTGCTGCTTACACGTTTTTGTGTCCCCCTTTGTGGATGTTCTTACTGCTGTATGATAGCCCATAATAATCTTGGTTTAGCGCAGTGTTAGCGTCGTTTTAGACACGGAAAGCATTAAGCGTACATGTTTTAGGGCATGTACTTTATATGCGAAGCACCAGACTAAACTCAAGGCTTGACAAATCAGCTGCATTTTTTGATTACTGTACACACGCGACTCCCCCCCCCCCCTCTTTTTTTATTTTTCCCAGTGCCAGAGTTGAATTTCATTTGATAAAATCTCTCTTTTCTTCGACCATGCTCTCTGTTTTTCCCTTGCCTCTGAAATGAGTGGAATAAAAAAGGCGTGGACTGCAATAACCTTTACCATTTTGAGCTATATTTTGTTTGCAACATTGACCGAATCAGGCCCTCCCGACGGCTGTGTTGCAATTATGGCCTATGGTTTGTTTTGATACTGCACTTGGTTTAGACAGAGTACGGCACGCTTCCATATACGTACGTATCCTAAAAGCAAAACCAACGGGGGGTAACTGTAGCGCTACTAATGGCCCGATATTTCTTATTTCTTGTAATAGAGATAACTTGCAACGAAAATCAATCTGGCACCGTTCGGTGTTCTCTCGAGGACCGGCATTTACGCTTCATCTATAGAGTCGGCGATTCCTCCTATATATCGGCTCATAATAATAATAATAATAATAATAATAATAATAATAATAATAATAATAATAATAATAATAATAATGTAACAGACTAGAAAAAGTTAGAAAAGGTAGACTAGAAAAAGGTAGAAAAACGCCGGTTGTGCTTCCTCGCGGGATGAAGATAGCTCTCTTTGATTAAGCCTCATGCAACTCGATAGCAGCAATAGCACCGGACCTCCCCAACTCTTTTTCTGCTTCTCTTCTCTACCTTTTTCTAGTCTGTTACAATATAATACCTGGGGTACTACGTCCCACAACTAGGATATGAACGAGAGTCGCCGTATTGAAGGGCTCCGAAAATTTTGATCATCTGGTGTTCTTTAACGCGCAGTGACGTCACACAGTGCACAGGCCTGTATAGCGTTTCGTCTCCATCGAAACGCGGCCCCTGCCACCAGGATCGAACCTGCGACCTCCCTGTCAGTAGCCGGGCACCGTAACCGCTTCACCACTGCGGCGGACATGTATCGAAAAATAATTGTCTTAATGTAGCGCTTATGTGGGACCACTCAAAGTTAGCAAATCACGATGATGGACTGGTTGGCCCATTGCATTGAATTAAGTAGATGACGAATCGCTACCGGAGGACAAAAAAAAGAGAAGCAGATCAACTCAAACACAAATGGCTTTACCTAACGACTACTCAAATACTCAAAGTTTAAAATTTCTAAAGGGTTTCGTACTTTTTCGACAATGGCGGCCTACATATGTGTTAAAGAGACTCTAGAAGAATGCATTCATGGGCATGATAGGTAATAAGAGGCTTGAAAAAGTGCTGGAGCTGAAGTTTATGTCGCCTTATTGAAGCAAGACCTCGACGATATTACTCTATGATATATATATCGTTAGCGTAGAGCGAATAAAAGGTATACCGTGTTGCTCACATGCGCTAACGTTTAATATTGCCAGTTGGTTGTTGACAGATACTGCTCAAAGGGCGTATTTGCGTTACTGTTACCGGCTTCGAAATCTTCTCAAATTTTATAAGACATTGGCTTCGAAATCTTCTCAAATTTTATAAGACATTGCTTTACCAATACCCAGAGAGATAGACTTTAGTCAAGATAACTGATTCCTCGTTCTATATTCAGCATGACACTCACACCACCCACCAGAAAATTTCGGGCTTATGGTTCTCGACTGCTGACTTGGAAGTTAACAGGATTGAATCGGGGCATTGGTGGCTGATTTCACTGCGAAAGCTGTCGAGAGAAATCTGATACCGTATGAGTCCAGTGGGAATTCCTTTTTGATTGTCCTCTGCAATATATCCCCAAAACACACTCCCTCCCATCAATGCAAAAAATAACAAAAAACCTGGTCAATAGTTTCTGGCTTATTACAGATGAGACAATCTGACCCTTAAGGTAGAAAGACACCCCTCTCTTCGAGAAATACCTTGACGTGCAATGTGCCAGTGTGAAGCCTAACAAAGAAGGTCTTTCTCACAGGAGCCACTAGCATTTTTTAGTCTTTTTTAGCACACCCTAGCCTCGACCTCCACAGTGTATGGCCCTGCACATTGGAACAAGTAAAATTGCATCGCACACATCTCTGTACAGTTTGTGGCGTGTCACTGAATACAGGTACTCATTAGAAATTCTGACAGACAGAAATCGGATACTTCAGATCACCTCCGTAAACTATTAGTGGATAGCGCCATTCATGTGGTCTGTACCAACTACATATCCAGGTAAAGCTCTCATCAGCCTCAGTTGGCACACTTTACGCAGGAAAAGATCACTCACATTACGAAAAAAGAAGAACCTGTTTATGATTAGCTTTATGAATAAGTGTGGTAGTCCCAAATAATATTTTAACTCGCCTAAATAAATTATTTCGACTGTATTGTTCCAAACTTGAAGTCCATACGAATACCGCAAAGACACTATGGAATTTCCGTATACTAATCCGTGAAAAGGGGAACACCTGAATCACGTACCACAGTTTCGAGACAAAGAACGAATTGCAAACCCTAGCCTTCGAGAACATCGATAGATGATTACCCTGCAACCTGAATTTTTCTTGCCTATTCATGGCAATACTTATAATTGTCTATGGTAGTGTTCTAGTAGATATTTGACAGGTGTCGTCCCCCACTAAATATTGGCGGAAAATTTTGGTCTGGACGACCACTCTCCTTGCCAAAACCCCAAGCACTTTCCCCAGTTCACCCGACTACAGTGACATTGGGTGAAACTCTCCACTACTGGGATAACCTTTTCCGCACTTTCTTTGTGCTACAAATTGCGACATCATCCGCATAGGCCTAAATTTAAACTTCTGATGCCTGCAACCTGAAACCGTGAATCCCGTTGTTTTCACTTATTGCTATGCATAACGTTTCTGTATAGATGCTGAACAAATTCCAGCTGGTCAAAATTTTCAAAGCCGTTCACTGTACGGTGCCCCCACATAATCATATCGCAGTTTCCGGATGTTAACCACATGTTAGCATTTATATCAGCAGAGCGAAACCACTTTGTCTCTAATCGGGCATCCCAAGAAAATTATATTTGAGGTAAATATATACGCACAAATTGCTGGCGACAGCTTCTACTACAGGAATAAAAAAGCTACATAGTCGGTACATTTATGATTATAAAAACATGCGGGACCTACATTTGTCAACACTTCGCGCATGTTTGCGAGACGTACTGTAGTAGCAGAAGCCGGAAATAATAAAAAAAGAACAATAAAAGAATGAGAGAGAGCGGCCACATTGCCGGTAAAAAAGAACCCTCGTGGATCGATGCCTCCGTCGTGTCGTAAGCGCTGCTGCAGCTGCGTCAACGCACCCGTCGGTTGGCAGCTCGAACCCAAACGCGTGTCGCTGACATGTACACAACGAGCGTGCAGAGCTCGGCCTGTCTTGTGCGGATTGGCATTCCTGTTTCCACGACAAGTGCAAGTGCAGTGAATGCACGTCCTCTCGCACAAAGAACGATTGGTGGAGGAGTGAAGGGAAACGAGTGTTTCCTCTCAGATATTCCTTGCGACGTGAATGCGGGTTACCAGCAAGCCGGCCCAGCAGCTATCGTAGTCCAACACACGAGAGTGCAAAATGTGCGAGAGCATATAATACCTAGAACACCAGATTCAAATATAGGAACGAGTGTTGATATATGTACAAGATTACAAGAACGCAAGAGTTGCCAGATGAAAGTACACGCGGAAGTGCAGGGGAAATTCGAGTACTGAGTGTAGGTAGAAAGCACAAGATAACAAGTACATAAGATATACAAAATAAAAGTACTCGTGTTGTTTAAGTGTCGCTACAAGTAAAATATATAAGAGCATAAGATATACCATTATGATGAAAAGTGCAGATACAAGAACAAAATACAGAACAGTGCAATATTCAAGTACGAGTGTAATATAATATACAAGTATACAACATATGCAAGATACATGTACACAATAAAAGTACAACGCTTAAATTATAATGATGATATTGTGGGGTTTAGCGTCCCGAAAACTACCATATGTGTATGAGAAACGCCACAGCGAAGGGCTCCAGAAATTTCGACCACCTGGGGTTCTTAACGTGAACCCATATCTGAGCAAGAGGGCCTACAGCATTTTCGCCTCCACCGAAAATGCAGCTGTCACAGCGGGGATTTGGTCCCGCGAACGGCGGTGTCAGCAGCTGAGTACCTTAGCCACGAGACCACCGCGGCGGGACAATGCATAGGATACAAGAGTGCAGGAGGTACAAGCGCTAACCGTGTCCTAACATTCATATATAGTGTAGGTGCGGATGAGACTCCATCCGGGAAGCTCGCTTGCGCGAACGCGCATTTGGTCGGCCATATAATAGCCAACCTGTGGCGCTGCTGTCGTGGCCAGCAGCCGAGTGCTCAGAAGAGGGTTGCAAAGGCTTGAGTTGGTTCTTCACTGGCAGCAAGATTTTTTTGTCTACTTTTATCTCTATGTATTCTGATTATGTAATTACTGGGTAATTACATAATCAATGAAACACTAAAAATAACACCTTCCTTATCATCTTTGTGTTCATTATCTGCTGGTAGCATCTGATTGAGTCTTTAAAAAACAAAGAAAGAAAAATCTTTTCCCCTCAGTGTGCTGCCATTCTTTCGTTGATTTTCCGTTTCTGTTGCTTTTCGTTCAGCTATATATGTAATAAAGTACTGACCGAAACAGTAAAAACCATGCACATTGTTACTGGCAAGTCCGGTAATCCGTTTATTGGATGTTCTTTCTTAACTACACCACCACGAACAAAAAATTCACGTTGCCTACTAATGCGCATCCTTTGAAACTGCTTCCCACAAGTCTAGCGCACCCAACTAGGTTGGTAAATTTCCAGCTCTTGGTCTATTCAAACCAACGATGCTTAACAACGTTAACATTGAGCAAGTTATTAACTTATCTTGGCTTAAGTTGCCTGAAGTAAGGAAAAACAAACATCCGTAATTTCACCCCAGGCGCGCTGAGGGCGGGCAGCCCTTGTGCACAGCCCAAGTATAGAGCGGGAATCTTCTGACAGCGAGGCAAAAGAAAAACACGGTGTAGAGGTCACTATTAGGAATTGAATGTGAAGATGCATCTGCGGGAGGCTAATGAGGTAACGTGCTATTTCGCAGCTCACAAAATTCTTTTGAGATTCGAGTCAACACTGCACGGAGGAAGCAACATGAGTTGAAGATATAGACAGAACCAGAGCAAACGCTACTCCTGTTTACTCTACTTGTGTTTCGTCCACTGCGGAAGTTCTAATTCAGTTTAAAAATGCCATGCCAACTAGAACCCACCCAGTCCCCCCTACCCAACGCACTTTGCTTTCAGGATTTTCTTCAAATGCCTGACAGTTTGCTAAGGAATGGCAGCCTAAATGTAGACAATACAAAAAAAACCAGCTGGGGTAAAGTTCGGCGCAAAGAGCTATATTAGTTTTCATCTACTTTTAAATTCTTGCGATATATAAACGCAATTTTTATTAACTGAAAGTGTATATTGGTAAAAAGAAGACAGGGCTGGCTAAGAATTGTCTCCTTGAGAAGACATTGCTCGCATCCTTTTGGAGATGTGGAAATGAGCCACACAACACTTCACACCATTGACAGAAACGTTAGAGCACAACAGACGAGATTCAAGTGAAGTAATTTACAGAAAAAGATCCTTAGCACAGCTTTGCGGGGTAGTTCTTTCGAAGGAGGGGACCCATCGT
This sequence comes from Rhipicephalus microplus, assembly GCF_043290135.1. Lineage (NCBI taxonomy): Eukaryota > Metazoa > Arthropoda > Arachnida > Ixodida > Ixodidae > Rhipicephalus > Rhipicephalus microplus. Next base: position 13,472 of record NW_027465177.1, on the reverse strand, counting down.
TATCACCGAGCAAAGTGGCTATACCTGCCACTGAATTTCGCGGGAACGACAGCTCTTCGTGAGTGCCCCCCGATGGTTGCAAGATACAAAGACTGGCGCCACGCTGATGCTCAGCAGTTCCACAGAGCAATTCTAGAAAGATTGAAACCGATGGCGCAGAGCTTGCTGGTGTATAATGGTCGCATTTGAATTGACTGGAATCTGAGTAAATTAGCAGTCTCGTACTGTAGTTGTATCGCTGAAAAATCAGTTTTCTCTCTTATGGGTGCAAAATACCTCACGTTCTCGCTGTTACAAATAAAGGAGGAAAAGGGGGGCACGAGTAACAGCCAGTGGCTCTGGCTCGAGCAATTGTTCCGTTGACTTTGGATGTAACCAGATGATCGGGTCCGGGTCTACTTCTCCGTTTCTCACACTCACTGACTATGCTCGTCGTGGACTCGATAGATATCACCTGTGTGGTACAAGACCCTTTCGGGAGCTTGGAACTGCCGGAGCAGTTGTTACACCTGATGAATAAAAGCATTCCATTGTGCGGGAAAGTGGATTACTTAAGTACCGCTTGGCGATTCTTTTTCAGCAAAGCTTGCTAAACATTTACAACAAGCGAGTTATGGTTTAAGCTAGTTCACGTTGCCTAAACACTATTAAATCAAAACTCATACACCAGTCTGTCGAAATATTAGGGATCCTAAAGAGACGGTGAATTCAGTAATACGATTAGCCGCGCTCCATTGTAGGTTGCTGACTTGCTGACAAAGCCTTGCCTCATGAAGTCACATTCATTGCTGTTTGATCTTCGCTTTTTCTTTTTTTTAGAAGCTTAGCCTGAGCTTTTCAAGACAGTGTTTTGTCGATCTCGGATCTCTGGCCCCCATATCAAGCCGTATTCCGCTGTTCTGTCAAAACAAAGTTTACAAAGTCTGGTCACGTGGAACCTAATCTGGAAAAGCAAAGTGGAAATCGCAGGGGCTTTTCTGAGTTCTGGAAACTAGATATACTTAAACTTGAAAGCCTCAATCGATTGTTAGGAATTTCTGTTGGCCGCGATAACCTCTGGGAAAACTTTTGAGAAGTAACTGGCCCAGAGGTTTATCGACCATGGCTTTAATTTCTCTTCAAACAGCTGCTTGTATTCGAAGCATTTTAACCTGTATAGACATTCAAGGCCATACGTGGAAAGGAAAGTGTGTGCAAAGAGCATAATCTTTTTTTTTGATTCTTTGGATATTTGTTTCGTTCAGAATTCTCGCTCGGTTCAGAAAAACCAAGGTCCCTGTTGCTATGGTAGCACAGGTTTCACTGTTTAGAAGTGACATGTATTAGCACGAGAAAGAAGTCGCATTGTTCTGCAATTTGTATTCCTTGCGAGTATGCGTCTGTGTTTCAACGTGACTTTTCTCAGCAGACGTCAGAAGTGTTTATTGGCTGAAAAAGAATATGGTGCACGAAATAAAAGAAGAGCGATGGGAGGTAAGAGCAAGCAGAACGACTGGCATGGTAAGGCCTCCCACATTATATAGACGTCATGCATCGTTAGAGCAGAGGGCGCAGTAAAAATATTACTGTGAATTACAGGCCTATATATGAACTGTACAGAGAGAGAGAGAGAGAGAGAGAGAGAGAGAGAGAGAGAGAGAGAGAGGAATGCCAGGAGGTTAACTAGATATTCTCATTTGGTTTGCTATACAGCACTGGTAGGTGGGGAATATATGGGCAAGAAAGAGGGCGCACAGAGGAGTATCTCATTATAATAGTAACAACGCTTCTTCAAAGTCTGCTGCGGTTAGCGCTGCACTCGCAAACTAATCTTTATTTGTGTCAACCTGCAAGTACGGCAGTATCTGTGCCATGCATGCTCATTTCATTGGCCGTATGCGTGTTTGTGACCTCCACTGTGCCGCAAAAAAAAAAAGGCCCTCTTGAAGCGTTTCTTGAAAAAAAAAAAACGAAGGTATGCTCGACTATATAACGAGTTAGTGTATTACACCGCATTTAGCCACTGTCACTAATCAAAGGTTTTCAGGTGGACTAGTTGCTAACACTGAACATACGATGACTGACGTTGAATTTATCTCGTAAGAGGTGAATTAAGTGTTCTTAGGGACAGTTATTTCCTATTCGGAAGAAGCGCACGTACGCATATCGAACTCGCCATGCTGAAGTCACGCACGTCGTGCAGTGTTTTCAATTTTAACATACGATTTTACGTGCCAAAACTACGACAATAACATGAGTCACACCGTCGTGGAGGCCCTCGGAAAATTTCGACCATGTGACCGAATTATCTAGCATCGACAGAATCGTCCGTCTCATCGTTTCAAGTACCTGCCGTGCAAGATACATCGGTTTCTGCGTGAAGAAAGGACCTACGCCACCTGAAGTTAGTGAAGCGAGTTCCTTTTTTGGTCATGTTGCCCCATCTGCATGTTATAATATTTATCATGTTGCCCCATATACATGTTATGATATTTATGTTATGACTAGTCATGACTACTCGGCACGCTCATGGTGCACTCGTGGTCGTTTCGCTAGCGTCACATATACCAAATTTTGTAGTACGGGACGTGAATGGATGACGAAGGTACCTGACTGGTGTCAACATGATAATCATGACATGTATGTCATGTAGGATCATGACCACATGCCACGCTCATGAAAGCTCGCGGCTGTTTCATCACCTTCACATATACCAAATTTGGTGTTATGTGGCGTCGATGGATGATGAATATATATGACTGGTGCAAACATGATAATCATGAGTTTCATGTAAAATATAGCTACATGCTATGCTCATAGCGTGCTCGAGGCCGTTTAGCGGCTCCACATATACGAATTCGGTATTACGTGACGGGAATAGACGACGAACAAAGATGACACGTCCAAACATGATAATACTTATATGCGTGTCATATAAATCGTGACTACTCGCTACGTTTATAGGTGTTCGTGGTTATTTCGCTAGCTCCACATATACGAAATTTGGTATTACGTAACGTGAACGGGCGACGAAGGTAAATGACACATCCAAACATGATAACCATGGCACGTAAGGCACGTACGACAAAGTTTACGTTTATCTCGTAACGTTGCGCTCATTTTAATGTGACATATCAACCTTCCTAATTCGTGCTTCACATATCATCGATTCCCACAGTACGTGGGATCTGCCAATTTTCTCCCTTCCCCCCTTTCTCTTTTTCGTTCGATACGTGGCTTTTCAGTGCGATTGCGCACGCAGCGCGTGGACAAGTCGCAGCCTCCCGCGGTGACCGCAGTAATGACCGAGCGCGCTATGCTCAAATCAGCCAATTGCCGATACAGTGGCTGTGACGAGTCATTTTTGAGCTTGTATCGTCGTTTGCTGGGCAAAAGAGAATTCAATTTCTAGCTGACCTTTGAGAATTCATGATGAGTTCAAGGCCGCGTGTTGCGGTGTATTTGGCTCGTGTTGATCTTGGGAGACTCGACTAGCGATTGGCGGCGTTTTCTATGCTGCAATGTCCCTTTAACTACGTAAAAAACTTGTAATTGGTGGCTTAAATGGACGTCACGGTTCTAGTAGGTCGTAGACAAACTTTTGAGAATTCAAGCTTTTACAGGTACTTACTGTTTACGGTTACGGTGATTTGCTTGTTATTCAAATCATCCGTCGTGCTGGAGTGTAATAGTTACGATGCCATTGTGAGCCGAAGGTCGCCAGGTTGGATCCCAGTGGCGGCGGTCGCACTTCGATGGAAAAGAAATCCAAGAGGCCTGTGTCTGAAGCACACCAGTATGGCGTCTCAGTATAATATCTTGGTTTTAGGACATAAAAGCACAGTTCTATTATTATTATTATTATTATTATTATTATTATTATTATTATTATTATTATTATTATTATTATTATTATTATTATTATTATTATTATTACTATTATTATTATTATTATTATTATTATTATTATTATTATTATTATTATTGATGCAAAACCGAAAACACTGTTTCTAGAACAAGAACTTTTATTCTCGGTCTTTATGATTTGATTTTGCATTTCTCTTGAGTGTCCCTTTTAAGGGTACACTTGGCGTACGTAAAGCCTGCTCGAAGCACAACCATTTTGGGAGCGCACGGTCGTTACTAAGCTGATTAGTCTTTTTTTTCCCCTCACATTTAATGATCGAGAACTTCGATGCAGCGCAACTTCGCAACGTCCCGGTATACTATTTCTGGCGCTCGAAAAGAGCGCTCGTTTGGCGCACGTGTACTTGAAAACTGGAAACAAAGGAAAGAAATAGGGACTAACTTCCTGGAGCAGTTGAGAATCCAGCTTGGAGTGCCGGTAGGTGGAATTGAGACAGAGCTGAGAATAGCGCTAGAAGCGAGAAGTTATATCAAACATTACGTCTTCGCTGGAACGAGCCATCGAATGCAGTAAGGTGTTTCTAAGAAACATTGCATTGTCGAACAGAAAGGCAGCTAGGGAATAAAATATGAATTGTGGAACTTTGCAGAGTCACAACGCTACTTTTATCGAGCATGTTGCTTAGAGTCAGTGTATTTCAAGTACGAAATGCGTCTGATAGGACCATATATTTTAAAACGGTGTTCACCTACATATATAGAACCTCCGTCCTTCATATCTCACCCCGGTATGTAATGTTATATATGAAAAAAGAAACTTGTAACTATAATAGTAAAGTTGGGTTCTACCGCTTTTCAGATCTAGGATTCGCTTAATGATGGACCACCAGGCCGGTGATGTTTTGCACCTGAGGTTTCAAAGTATTCCAGCGTAAAAGAGCTTTGTGAACGTTAGCCTAGTGGTTTAACCGTAGATTTACTTTTTTTAAGGTACTAATGCGATCGATATCTAGTCTGGCTAAGCCCTGAATTTAGCTTGTTTTCTGGACAATGTAACTTCTAAGGTTGGGTAACTTCTTTTAGTTTAGTTAGCTTTTAACTCACCTTTCCTGGTGATGGTGAAGAACTTTATTCGAACCAGCGGATTGAGACGCCCCTTTCTACTGTCGATTTCTTACAGAGTAAATTATTACCGTGCATTACGTGCGCCATTCTTTGTTTTTGTCAACTATGTCGAGAGAGCGGTGAATTGTTTTCGCGTCACTGTCACAAACATTCAACTCCACATTTAAGGGTAGACCTGACATATTAGTTCTTATGATAAATTTAGACGATCGACCTTAGGGATTCTTGTGTAGTGGGCCGCAGTCACATGTTCGATGGTCAACGAAGACCTCATACGGGTGCTTCTTCTAGTGTGTACGAAATTCCATTTGTTTATAAAGTGTTCTTTAAGATAAATTCATCGAAAGGTTCTCGGCGTTCAAATATTTTTAATTTTATTAGTGATTTAGTGAAACTTTCTCTTGGCTAGTTGGTGAATGACTTCTGACAGAAAAGTTGTGCAAAAGAACGCAAGGACATACAAGGAACATACACAGACTCAGTACGTCCCGTGTTCCTTGTAATTCCTGATGTTTTTTGCGCTACGGTTTATTATTCGTTAGTAATAACTACTTTATTTCAATAGGATCACAATCTGAGCTAACGCCTTTCAATGGGATTGCGTCATTTAGTGAAAGAAAACGAAATCCAACGTCACGCCCTGCGCGTTCGCCTCGTTCTTTTGCAGCTCTCGTGCCAATCTTCGCCATTGCTCCCTTGCTGCGAACCGTCCGCTTCAAGATCGTCATGCAACGGCGACTTCTGGCCCTTCTGGGCTGCATTTGGCTTTGCTTCGCAATGGGCATCGTCTGCACCATCTTCACGGTCAAGCTCAAGATACAGACCGAGTACATCCTGCGCGCTCTCGAGAGCTTCTACTCGCAGCAGCAGATGACCGAAAAGCCGGCGGCGAGTGCAAAACGGCGTCCTGCCACTGGCACAGCGACTACCTTTGGGGCCGTCTCAACGAATCGGTCGATCCGTGCCAGGACTTCTACGCGCATGTCTGCTCATCTGCCTGGTTTCGAGAGGACGGCCAGCTGAGCGACCAGCCATACGCAGACTTTTCGGTTGCTCAGTTGCTTGCGGACGTTCGAGACTCGCTGACTCTCTACGGAAGCCGCAGCCAGAGAGTGGGCACGGTGCTTGGAGCTTTCCGGTGCAGGCCGTGTCGCTGCTCCATCTCTGTCACCGGGCGTCGTCATCGTCCTCTTCATCCAGTGGGTGGAACGAAGTCCACGATGTGCTATTTCGAGTGGGCCTTGGCGGCTGGCCATTCGCGGACGAGCCTCCAGCCGATTGGAGCCTTCTTCCGGTGCTGGCGGGCCTGGAGCGCGACGTGGGCGAAGGAGTGCTGGCCAACGTGGCACTGCGCAGGGACCTCTCGCAGGCGGATGAGTATCAGCTGCATGTGGAACCACCCGAGACGCTGCTTCACAAGTTCCTGCTCCATCGACGCTCATCCAACTCACTGGTCGAGTATGAGACCCAACTGGCGCAGCTCCTGTCCTCGGCGGCCGGCGGCAATGCGAGTGGCGCTGCTGTGGTCAATGCGAGCATTAGCAGGGACTCGGTGTACTCACGTCTCGCCGCTGACCTGGTGGCTTTCGAGAAGCGACTGGAAGCTATCCGCGCAGCCCCGTTGCTGCCCCTAGAACAGCGATATGTGCGCGCGGGACAGCTTGGCGCCGTAGCCAAGTGGAACTGGACCACCTTCTTGGCCGAGACGTTCCACGGCACGCGCACTGTGGTCCACAACACAACCGTCGTCTGCGATCGGTGCACCTACTTCAGCAAGGCCACGCTACTGGTGCAGAGACGCCACAGAGGACGTTGGCCAACTACGCCGGCGTGAAGCTGATAGTCCTGCTGTCACCGCTGCTGTCTGCCGATTGAGGCATGGTCGGCCTTCGTGACAAAACTGGCAAGCAGGGGCCTAAGTGGACTGAGCGAGAGGCTAGAAGCCTGCCTCAGCCTGCTGGAACGGACCTACCACTACGGTACAGCCATGCTGGCGCGCATGTCACTGGGCCGCCAGTTCTCCACTGTGTATCGGACTCAGTACGACCGGCAACTGGCTGCGCTCGCCTCTTCGGTGCTACACTCGGCCAGCCAGCGTGCCTCGCGCCTCGCTTTCCTGCGATCGGATGAGAGGCGCAAGGCGCAGTCCAAGCTACAAGCCATGTCCTTCCAGGTGTTTGGCACAGCACCGAGCCTGTACTGGCCGGCGCTCTACTACGGTGTCTCGTCGCCCCTGCTTAGGGAGTCCGAGCCGCTGGTAAGCACCGTCACCCTGCTGAGGCACACACGACGTGCCTACCTCTCGTCGAAGGTGCCCAACCTCGACCTCGATGCTCGGTACCCGCTCCGGGTCTTCAGTGCTCCCAACAGCTACTACTACCCGCTGCGAAACCTTCTTTCCTGCCGCAGAGCCTGGTGGCCTTCCTGACACGCGTCTCGAACACCATCGACGCGCCTTCATTCCCGTCATTGGTCGGCCCATCCTGGCGGAAGCCTTGCGCGCCATCGACGCGCTTGACGGCAGGCACATAGACGACGTGCTCTCACTGCAAACCTGGTGGGGCCACAACTCGAGCGTTCGCTTCGACCGTCTGACGCGCTGCTTGCTGGACCAGTACGCCGCGATCTTCTGGTCTTCGACTTCCGGAAGTGTCAGCGCCAACTGGCGCAAGAACGTGGACGTGCACGCGCTCTTTCGCGACGTGGCGTCTGTGGGGCCGCTGCTGGAAGCGTTCCGGCAGCGTCCGGGCACCGACAAGATCACCGTACGCGTGAGTCGCAAGCGAGTGCTGGATCCTACGCAGCTGTTCTTCGTTAACTTTGCGCTCTTCGCTGTGCGACCATCATGGACGCGGGACGATGGGCCGCCTGCAGACCAAGCTTGGGTTGGTGCCGAACGCCGTGCGCGTCAACCTGGCGCTCGCGAACTCGAGGGAGTTCGCTCGCGCTTCAAATGCAGCCCCAACCGGACGATGGCTCCGGCGACACGGTGCAGAACCTGGTGACAGCAGGCGGCTGCAGTGTGTCGTCGTAAATAGATATTCGCTTTCGTTTGTAATGTTTTATCGCTTTCTCCAATGTTTGATTGAAGTGGCTGAAGCTGTTAAAATCTCTAGGCTAGACTCGAGAGATGGCTCGGCTTCAAGTGCAAATTTAAATTCGGAGTATGAATGCAGATATGTAATAAGTTCTTGCTTCGTAAATATGTATTTTAGCCGTCTGGTGCGACAAGAAACTACATGGTGGGCGGTTGCTGTTATTTTACTGCCTGTGCTTCTATAAAAACAGTTCGGCGAAATTAGTTTTTACCTGCTCATCTGACCGACCGACGCGATAGAAGCATTCCATGGCAGCGTCTTTATTATCTGTCAGTTAATCGACGGCGACATTTCTTATAAAATGAGTTTGATTTTCACTGTGTGGGCATACATGCCTGAACACTTTTCTAATCGATGGCAACTGCTTAGCGCAATCAAGTTTACATCTTCAATTGATGCTATAAATACTGACAATATTTCGTTTGCACTTTGCGATATGGTGTGTGCATTTTGTGGCTTTTTTTTGTCGGACATCAGTCTACGGAAGCCCGCAAGGTGAAGTTAGGTTCACAGCAAGAAATAAATGGTCTACACTTTATAGCATGAAGATATGCAAATGTGCCTTAAAAACTTAATGTAACAGTAAATTCCTGGCCATGACAAGTATTCGACAACATAAAAGGTATCCAATAAATTTGTGGGGATTGCGTTTGTAGTTTTAGGCTAAAAATAAATGCTCAGCAGACCCAGCGGCGTTGATAGGCGTCCGTTCCTGCGTTGAACGCAAGGAAGTTTTTTTTAAAAAAAATGGCGACCCTTACGCTTAGCTTTTAAGTGTTGAACGCGATAGCGTTACCCACCCAAAAGCGCACTTCAAGAACTTAGTCTATGGCATGTTAGAAATTGCTATGCACCCACTACGTGGCCTTAACCCTTTGATGTCCAAGATTTAGTTTCAATGAATAACACCAAGAAAACTTTGGCATGCTTTAGGAAATGATAAAATATGCCAATAACATTTTCAGAAAAAAAAATATGATTAAATATTGAGTTGTTGCTCCTGAGAGAACATTGTGCACCTATGGTACTACTACACGTAGAACGCCTTCCAGAAGTAGTGGCCTGGAATAGGGTGTATATGCACGTTGCACCATTCAAGATTAAGATTTAAAGGTATACATCCTACATTTCTGGCTTACACCTGGCCTGGATGACTGACAATGAGTTGAGTAGCCTAGAAAAAAAAACATTTCAAAGCTAGAAAAGAGAATATATCCTATGGTTTCGTATAAAGGAAACGATATTTTTTGGATTTATTAGTGTTAACATAACAAGCACATCGAACTACGCAAACATTTTTGTAAAAGTAGAGTTTCTTCCTTCTCCTCTGCCGGACAGATCGGCCACTTGTTCAGGGAGTGGCGCAGACGAGGAAGAAGATGATGAAGGGAGCGCGAACAATTCCTTAAAATGATAGTTTGCTTTCTCTGCCACACCAAAAACATCGAATATAGCAGCAGGAAAAGGGTGCGCTGCAAAGTTGAGGATGAAAACTGGACTGACTCAACTTTGCAGCACAGCCTTTTCCTGCAGTGTTCCAACTAGCCCCCACACAAGCTTTTCTGAATATAACAGCTCCGCACACTCTAAATTCCTCCAATCGCATCTTCTCATATCTGCTGGTACTCCCATATAAGCCCAGTGTTGATCGCGAGCAACACACCAATTTTTATCAAGATTTCCGCGATGTAAAATGCGTCCACACTAACCAGCGTGCTCAAAATGCTCTACAACGCCTTCCGAGCCGTTTGAAGTATAACAGTTGTCGCAGTAGCTTTTTAGATGCGGAGCATCTTATACTCGCGCCTTGTAGTGCGCCGTCCGCGCCGTCCGCACCGCTTCTCGAACATTCGACAGCTGACGCGCGCGCATGCGCCGTCGCGCCGTCGCCCACTCTTCCACCATCTGTGCATCCCTTCCTCCTCTACACACCGCGTTCGACATCTACAATTCTCCTGATTCTCCAGTGGACGCGCATGTGGCGTCGCGCTTCGAGAACATTCAACAGCTGACAGTGCATGCGCCGTCGCGCTGTATATATACTCAAGGTCGGCGCTCGCTCGCTCAGTTGCCGCTCGTCGGTTGGTTTGTACGGCGCGTCGACGTCCAAGGTCGCGGTGAAATGAATTCCAACGAATCCACAAACACAATGATCGACGTCCCTTCGACCAGCGCCGCCCTTTCGCATACGTGTGTACGTGTTCACTCATTTAACACCCCCTCCTACAACCACGTTAACCAATTTAGCCATCGACCCAAGTAAGTCGCAATTTAACACCCCATTTCCCAACCCATGTTAACCAATTTAGCCATCGACCCAAGTAAGTCGCACTTTAACACCCCGTTAACCAATTATATGGTCCGCATCCTCAGTGTTCCCCCGAGGGAAGCTGCGGGCAATTTTTTGTTCCACTGTAGTCGAATAAATTTTCTTCCTTGTGTGGAGCTTCCTTTAACACGTGGCAGATGCTCAAACAAAACGCTACAAAAACGGGATATATCTATATTTACATATTGTTTTAAAATTCAAGATGCTCGGCAGTGTTTGTCTCTTGCCGCGTAAAGCGCCCGAAGGGTCGGGCAGCAGGTTGAGTTTGCAGAAAAAAATATTTTTGGGATTGTTGCCCCAGAGCAACAACGGGCATCAAGGGGTGAAGGGTGCAGTATCGTATGTGCGTTTTGGAGTAGGTGACTAGCCTCAACCTATGATGCCGTTCTGATAATCGCATGCTCTGACGCCCGATGGAAATGTGCGCTTGCACCACGCATTATCACGGCAATATTTCACATTTTACTGCGAGCGGGACGCTTTTGTATTATGAAAGTCAGTTTCACTGCATTTCCAAGCAGTGGAAGTTAGTTACCCTGTATTCACAAGCAGAGGCGTGGCTGTGTGGTCGAACAACGACTTGCCGCGCCAACGAGCCGGTTCATATCTCCACTCAGGCCCAGAATTTTTAATATTTATTTTATTTGCGGCTCTCTCGATTACTCGGTAACGCAAAGATGATGATTTTTCGCCCACACTCTTCTATTGTAACCGCAAGACTTACTTCTGGTCATCCACAAAAATGACGTGGAATACGCACGAACAGTGTCATTTTTTTTTGCTATTTCATCATCTCTCACAAAATGATTGCTAAGGTCATCAACTCATGCTTGAATCGGAGAAATTCTGATTTTAACGCGATGAAAACAGCTCGTTTTGCAGAAATTGCAGCGTCGGCGTCCGTGTCAGCGTCCGCATCGTGTAGGCGTCGTTGATTATGAGCGAAAGATCTTCTCCGTGACAGAAAAAATTGAGAAAGATGCAAAAAATTAAGGAATAAAAATTTGCGGTTCCTGGTGAGGATTCAATCCAGGTCACTTGTGTGGCGATTATGGTGTTCCACCAGAGAACCAAACCATTTCTTGAAACTGTTTTGGCGAAAACCGCTATGTGAATGTCGAGTAGAGGAAGGAGTATCATGTATTGCGTATCAAAATCCCATAGAACCTCGCCAGGTGTCGAACGATGTGAATTCAGCTACGAGTGGGCATTTTAAAGGCCCACCAATGTCGAAGTGCCCAGACGTATGTTAATAATCAGCAGCAGCGATACAATCAACAGTGTGAACTGCTGCGTGTATGTTCGCGTGTTACCCTACGAACGCGTGGTGCGCCTTTTGCTGATTCGCATAAAGAATAATCATTGCGCAGTTGGCACTCAGCAACTGTGTTTGCGGCAGACATTCAGTGATACTTTGAAACTTCCAACGTTACGCGCTTATATAGTCATTCGCTTCCTGGCGGCACGGTTGAGGCATGCATCAAGAACCGAAGCAGGCTAGCGTTTGAGGAGGCGATGCGGACAAGACCAGATTACGCGCTCGCCATCTATCTTTGAAGGCGAACCTCAAGCGTCTACTTACTTTTTAAAATAGTCATTCTCTACCTATTTATACTTATGATGAAATGTTTCTTTCTTATACAGAGAAACGGCACAGTTGATTTCTTACACGCATAGTGACATTTTGCCGACTTTACGGTTCTTGGCTGAAGCTGGCTCTTTCTTGGGCTAGTTTTTATGTGATTTGAATATTCTTTGTTTTTTTAAGTCCTGGCAATCCTTTGCGGTGATTTTCTGCAAGCGGCTTCTTCCTCGGCGAGCCTTCCTTGGCCTCCAGATGGCTAATTCTCGCGTACCACCGCCTGTGCACGACGAGGAGGAGCGCATGCGGAATCAGCAGTGAATTCACGACATTCGGAGAAAATCGGCTGCGTGGAGTGTCGCCTTCGTCGTATTCAGGGACGTGGGGTTTGCCCGAATTCAGTGGCACATGCCTGTCCCCTGAGGTTTTTGTACGCTCGAGTTTTTCGTACACATCATAGCTTACGGCCAGGTGAAACGACTTCGCTGCTAAAAAAAAAGAACCCTGTTGAGTTTGGTTGTACGTCATCATTTTTTTGTTTCTCGCTGTCACCGAGTTAACGAGTGCAGCAAAAGATCTGGTTTCGCGTCACTGGCCACGCGATGGACTTTTGCCGAGATAAGCAGGATCTATCTGGCAATTTCATTTCTGAATCAGAAACTAAAAAAAGGAAGTAATAAACAAAGAAATAAAAATAAATAATCCCTACTAAAACAAAAATCCAAATAAAAACAAATAGCATCATTAAAACGACAAACTTTAAATAGAAAAAAACAGTCTAACACACTCATTTGCCTTTTATTGTACCGTTGCACGAAAATAGTTTGTTTTGGAACACAATGACGCAACTACAAACCTAGTCCCTGCTACACAAAGGGTATGAAACCTGTTCCATTCGAGTGGCTTCCTGTAACAGTAATGATAACAACATTAGGGTCTCCGGCGAATCATACGTGAACGCAGAGCGAGCGTTCCCCAGGCATCCCAGCGGAGCCTCGTTCCCTGCGTTGCACGCAGAAAAATTACGGTCTTTTTTTCTCTTTTTAATAGAAACGCCATAGCTCGTCATAACGGCATGATGTCCCTGGAAAAGGAATTTGTTGTTTTTTTCTAAGGAGACAAATGAACGTTTATACTGGCCAGAGTGCTGTTGGCCGCCACCAAAAGCGCCGTCGATCATGGCGAGGCCATTGTCCCGGACTACACGACAGCAACGACGCCTGAGGCGCGGACAACTAATGCGAGTGATGGTAGCTTTGTGGGCATTTTGCAGCCGTTAAGCGAGCTTGCGTTTGACAAAAATGGAGCGTGATGTTAAATGTTTTGTTCAGAAATCAAAACAAACAAGTAAGGAATCAACTTATCATCATCACCACTATCATCATCATCATCTACAACAAGATTTTATCAGGCTGCTCAATAATTAGCCAATAATATACAGTACGGATTAGCCTGAAGAGAAGGTCAACAATAACAAGAAGAACAACCTTAA